>NW_026614624.1:0-157827 GCF_030052815.1 Hevea brasiliensis | reverse complement strand
TCGATCGGTACCTCCTCAACATAGACACATGGAAAGCATTATGTATCTTCTCTAACTCGGAGGTAGTAAGCCAACGATATGCCAAAGGACGACTCTTTCGAACCTCATATGGCCCAATAAACGAGGACTCAATTTTCCCTTTTGCGAATCTCATAATTCTCTTCAGGAAAACCTTGAGGAAAACTTTCTCACCACTTTGCATACTCAATATCCCTTCTTTTCGGATCAATATAGGACTTTTGGCGGTCCGATGCGGTCTTAAGTCGATCTCGAGATCACCTGATCTTCTCCTCGATTCTTTGAACAATTTGTCAATCATCTTTCTTTTCACCCACGTCATCCCAACACAACGAGGTTCTACATTTCTACCATACAAAGCTTCATATGGAGGCATTCCAATGTTTGATTGGTAGTTTGTTGTTGTAAGCAAACTCAATCAAAGGCAAGTGTTTATCCCAACTATCCTCAAACTCAATCACACAAGCCCGTAGCATGTCCTCCAAAATCTGAATTAACCTCTCAGACTGGCCATCTGTCTGTGGATGGAATGCAGTACTGAAGTTCAATCTAGCTCTTAGGGCTCTCTGAAGACTACCCCAGAATCTATAAGTGAACCTAGGATCTCTGTCTGACACGATGGATACTAGCACTCCATGCAGTCTCACAATCTCATCAATGTACAACTTGGCCAATCTTTCTAAACTATAGTCCATCCGAACTGGCAGAAAATGAGCAGACTTGGTCAGTCTGTCAACAATGACCCAAACCGCATCATGACTCTTCTGTGTCCTCGGAAGTCCCATCACAAAATCCATCGTTATTCTTTCTCATTTCCATTCTGGTACTGGTAGTGGATGTAACAACCCAGTGGGTACTTGATGTTCTACCGTCACTTGCTGACAAGTTAGGCATTTGGATACAAACTCTGCCACACCTCTTTTCATACCCATCCACCAGTAATGCTCCTTTAGCCCTCTATACATTTTTGTGCCACCAGGGTGCATGGAAAAAGGAGACTCATGTGCTTCTTTCAAAATGATCTTCCTCAATTCAACATCATTGGGAACACATATTCTGCCCTAGTGTAGCAGTAAACCGTCACCTCTTATTGAGAATTCTGGTTTCTTGCCATGTTGGACTTCTTCCATCAACCACGATACTTCTTATCATTACGTGCAATGACCATTCTAATCGATCAATCAACAACGGTTTGTACATGCCATGCAATGGCTGTGCGCCCATCATCATTAATCTCTAAGCTGGCATGCAATGATCTCAACTCATGTACCAAAGACAAAGGAGTAACCCGTAGACTTGCCATAGTCTTGCGATTTAAGGCATCAGCCACAACATTAGCTTTCCCTAGCTGATATTCTATCAGACAATCGTAGTCTTTTATCAACTCTAACCATCTCCTCTGTCTCAAATTCAGCTCTTTCTGGGTGCCCAAATACTTCAAACTCTTATGATCTATATAGATGTAACACTTTTCCCCATACAAATAGTGTCTCCAGATCTTAAGAGCAAACACAATAGCTGCAAGCTCCAAATCATGTGTTGGATAGTTCCTCTCATGAGGTTTTAGCTGGCGTGATGCATAGGCAATGACATTTCGATCTTGCATCAATACACAGCCTAATCCATTGTGAGAAGCATCACTATATACTGTGCATTCTTTACCCGGAGTAGGTAAAGTCAGGACTGGAGCTTCAGTCAAACATCTCTTCAATTCATCAAAACTTTGCTGGCATTTGTCTGTCCACTGAATTTTTACATCTTTTCTAAGTAGCTTGGTCAATGGAGATGCCAACATGGAGAATCCCCTTACAAATCTACGGTAGTATCCAGCTAAACCAGAACTACAATTTACGTGACATTTAGGTGGCCTCCAATGGGCGACTTCAATCTTACTTGGATCTACCTTGATGCCCTCTTACGATACTACATGCCCCAAGAAAGATATTTCTCTCGGCCAAAATTCACATTCGATAATTTGGCATATAGTTGTTTCTCTCTCAAAGTCTGCGGTACAATCGCGGATGTCTATCATGCTCTTACGCATTCCTCGAATAGACCAATATATCATCTATGAATACCACAACAAAGCGGTGGTATGATGCGAAGATAGTGTTCATCGGATCCATAAAGCGGGAGCATTAGTCGGCCGAATGGCATAACCAAAAACTCATAATGGCCATAGCGGGTTACGAAGGTAGTTTTAGCAATACTACGCTCTTGTACTTTCAGTGATAGTAACTTGATCTCGAGTCAATTTTGGAGAACAATTGCACCCCTCAAGCGATCAAACAAATCATCAATACGGGGCAATGGATATCTATTCTTTATAGTCACCTTATTCAGCATCGATAATCAATACACAAAGGAGAGTGCCATCCTTCTTCTTTACAAACAATCTTGGCGCTCCTAAGGCGACACACTAGGGCGGATAAAGCCCTTGTCAGCGATTCTTGCATTTGCACTTTCAACTCTTTCAATGCTGGTGCCATTCTATATGGCGTTATGGAGATTAGGTCCACACCGAGCATAACATCAATCTCAAATTGCATCTCTCTTTGGAGGTAATCACGGCAATTCATCGGAAATACATCAGGAAAATCACATCTGATAGGGATGTCCCTTAGTCTTTGGACTCCCCACTTGGGTGTCTATCACATGTGCTAAGTATGCTTCACACCCTTTTTGATCATTCTTACGGCTAGTGCGGCCAAAATGATGTTTGATGGCGATAAATGCCTCTCCCATGTATTACCACATCAGTATAAAGGAGACCAAAAGTGGTATCTTTAGTCTCTGATCAATCATGGCATGATGCTGCTAACCAATACATGCCCAAGATGATATCATACTCTCTAAAGGGCATTTCAATGAAGTCAGCGGAAAACATGTCCTTGGATCACCAAAGGGCCAGTCTCTATAAGTCTGTTGACCGGACCTCTTGTCCTAATGGACTAGTTACTAGCACTTCAAAACCCATTTGCACACATGGAACAATAAGTGAAGACTATGCTAGCACTAACATATGGATGGGTTGAACCCGGATTAAACAACACAAATACATCTTGATCAGAGATAGAGAATATACCGGTTACAACATCAGAAGTCTCAGCCTCTTCTCGCTGTCTCATTGAATAAACCCTGACTGAAGCACTCCCTTGTGCCGTGACCAAGCGTGCCGACTACAGCGGCGGTGCCTCTACCTCTACCTCTTCCACCAACATTGTGAACCTCTAGGATCAGGACTCTGAATAGATCCCTCAACAGTAGTAGGAGCTGGACCATATCTCAGAGCACTAGTACAGTCTTTAGCCATATGGCCCTTGCCTCCTTAGTTAAAGCAAGCTCCAGTGGCCCAATAACATTCCCCCCCATGAACCTTGCCACAAGTCTCACAAGGGCGGGCAGAATATGAACCCTGCTCATTTGTCGGACCTAGGGATCTCTGTCTAGAAAATGCGCCTCTACCAAATCTTCCACCTCGACCCTATTTGGGTCCACTAAACTTCTTTTTCTTTCAGGTAGCACGAACTCTGTTCAGTGATTTTTCCCCTTGTCTTTTCTTGATTTCTCAACTTTTTCTTTCTTTGGGGTTGCTTACGATTCAATTCTCTCCAGTTCAAGTGCTTAAGACATAAGCTCTAAGAAGCTACTGTGTCGGAATCCCACAACTTGCATCCTTATGCTGGGCTTCAAACCCGTCTCAAATCTCTTGCACCTTGCCTTGCTAGTAGTAAGGAGACTCCCCGCATAGTGACTCGGCGGAGAACTCCCTCTCATACTCGCCACCGTCGGTTTCCTTGTTTGAGACTAAAAAATTCTTGCAGTTTACGGTCAACATATGCATACGGATGTATTTACATGCAATTCTCTGATGAAGTCATCGAGTCAACAACGGTGGATTCAGCCAAGGCGTGGGGATGTTCTTCCACCAATCATATGCATCCCCTTGCGATGGCGACATAGAGTACTCAAACTTGATTCATCTTGGTAATGTAGCTTTTTAAATACTCTGTCCATTCTTTCAAGCCATTGCTCGCCTCAAAGTGTCCACTGTGCCCTTAAATTCTGCAGCCCCATACTTCAGTAATTTATCATATTGTCTGGCTGGAGGCAGTGGTTGTGTCACAGGTGTCTAGGGTGGAGCTTGAGCATTCCCGACCATTTCTTTGGCTGCTCGCGACCATCTGTGTGCGGCTGTGCAGAAACTACGACATTTGTGGGTGGTCTTTGTGACCCACTAACATTGATAAAGTGGGGCTTCCTTGTGCCTCGGCTTCAGCAATTGCTCAAGCGGCGATCCCCTTCTTCCATTTGGATTTTGAAGTTAGGGTATCTCTGAACAAGTAACACATGGAGATTTCCCTCCATTAGTTCATATTCATGATGTAATGCCTTTGTATGTAACAAATATGGACATTGAGCAGTTGTACTTAACAAAGAAAGACACAAATTTATATGTTAAAACATACTTCAAAAATTTGCTCTGATACCACTAAAACATGTCACACCTTACCCCTCTATAAGGCATAACATGATCCCGTAAAATACCTAATGAACTATCGAACTTCACCTCACAGATAACTCATTAAGTACCCTACAAGGATTTTAAAACAATTTTCTTATTTTTGATAAGTGGTGAGCATTTCTAATAAGTATTTTAAATATGTAATTAAGTTGAAAGCTAGTTGGAAAATTTAGCCCATTTTATTTTTATAAATTTTATAAAAATTTTGTGAGTTCCCTACGTATTTTGAAAGCAGATTCTTCAAATACTGTAAAAGCACTTCTAAAAATTTTCTCAACAATTGCTTCAATTTCAAACTCAATCTCAAACAATTTCTTAACACATTTATCAACTTTCAATTTCAAATCCAGTTTCAATGATCATCAAAATACTAATAATCCATTTCATTCAAATTAAATAAAATAGTTCCATTCATATTTCATTAGAAACAAAACAATTTGAATAGATCATTACAAAATTTACATTAAGAAAATTTCAAACTACAATATATATTACAACTTTATACAAATTTTATACAATGCTCAAGACCCATTTTACATGTTCATACATTTATGTGCAATATATACATTAAAGAAATATTTACAATTAGGGTATAAATTATACAGAAGACTTTAGTGAATGATCCTCAATCTTTAGCATTTCGATCTGCTGCTCCTCTAATCTCTGTATCTGCGGCATGATAAAAGCTATCGAGTACTAGGACTCGATGGTGCACAACATACTAAAATAATCTTTATGCAAAAATAAAATCATATTTATTCAAAATTTGACTAAACATGAGCATTAAACACAAAATATGAATTATGAGATTTTAATGCAAACCACGTTCATTTCAGTATCAAAACACATTTCATAAAACCCAGTTAAATCATGCCATTGAAACAAATAGAATCTCAATAGCGGAGGCTAAAGAGAAATCACATCACAAGGCTAGCTAGCTCAAATATATGGATATCCATTCACATCCTCTTCTACTGGCACACCTCAACACTTCTCCAGAGAAGGAATAAAAATTTGAAACTAATTACCCCCACTAGTCGTGCTAGTGAGGTGTTCAAATATATGGTCATGACACTGTGGTTTCAAAACTTATCTTAACAATTGGCTAAACATTGTCATTTCAAATATACATAATAACTTTTACAGTTTAAATCAAAACATCATAAATAATGTCATAATTAAACTTACAACAATTCCAAAGCCCAAGTAAAATACATATTTCGTTCACTTTATTAATGAATTTTAAAGCATGGAGATGTTGTGCACAAACCTCAAGCGAGTCGTCCCTTAGCCTCGACTCGGTTCCTCGGGTTCCTTCCCGATATTCTTTTCAACTGAAACACACAATTTTACAATGTTTCGGTACTAGAACTTAACACAAATCCAAAATAACTTCTGCGTCACATTTACCTAGTTCTAACGTGTTAAATTCGATATTCTCGAAAATTTTGTTTTTCGGGTTACTATTCACTACACTACTCAAGTCAAATCGTTGACTTTCTAAGGCTTAATAGGTATGGGAACTCCAACTTCACCCACATACCACATTTTGGTCATTAAATTTGTTGGTTTTTGGTCATTTTCTCAAAGCTTAAATCCTTTTGGTCAAATTGTCAAATTTTCAGTTTTGGTGCTCCAAGTTGCCTTTGTTCCATTGCTCTTTTACTGTTGGAATTTGGCAAAACTTCCTTCATAGAAAATGTTCCTATTGTCTTAAGTGTATTCTCATTTTTGGATCACCCCAATTGGAGTTTTGTAGCACGAGTTATAGCCAAAATAAAATTCTGTTCATGTGCCTTTATTCATCTTTGCAATTTAGGTTACGGCAGATTTTGATCAATTTCATTCAATAATTTGACCAAGTTAAGTCCATAATTTGGTCTAATTTCCTTTATACGAAATGTTCTACTATGTCTTAGGTTTCCATCGGTTCGAGAATCGCCTAAATCGGAGTTTTCTAGAGAGTGTTATAGCCATTGGGACTTTCTTGTTCAAATGGAAATGCGATTTACAGGTTCATAACTCAAATTTGCTCAATTATTTGATTAGGTTAATGGCATAATTTGGGTTGGTCTTCTTCATGAAAGTTTTAGATCCAGATCTCATCTAATTACTGGTAAAATTTCAGGTCATTTTGACCTTCCTAACTCGAGTTATTACCAAATGAACAATTACTATTCATTTGACAGTTTGTCTGATGTGACTGCTCTCATTTCACTTTAGTCAATTGGTTCACTAAGTTTTGGTCAGTTTTTGGCCATGGTTCCATAATGAAAATTGTGCCATTTTATGTCTATTTTCATCCCCAATTGATGGCATGTCAATTGGACTTGTAAAATTTCCGTTTTGGTCCTTCAAAGTTGGTTTGGTCATCTTTATTAAACTGCGAATTTGACTTCCATTCTAACAATTCTTACACATCTCCTTTGGTCATTATTGACCATTTTCAGTTCACAATTGGTCAAAGATATCATTTATGCATTTCTCCAAAATTTGCCTCAAACCCTAGGCCTCCAAACCCTAACCACACTAATTTATGGTAATTAACTAATTCAAAGCATATAAACACAATCTTTCAACTCATTCAAGCATTTTAACATGTTTAACTCACTCAAACTCATGCAAATCACTCTCCCCTCCCTGCTAGACGAATTTTAGTTTAGTCCCTCATACATATTTTTTTTTCATTTTAATCATATTACAAGCTAATTCAAACAAAAAACACAACAAGTAAACTAATCTTGCACCTTAAATCACTAACCTTTGTGTAGCGACTTCTAACTCCCCTTTTCTCCAATTTTCTTTCTTCTTTTCTTCTTTCTTTGATGACCAATCTTCTTCTTAAGTTGTCTAGACAAGCTTTAACTATGGTGGCTTACTTTTCTATGGTCAAATCTTATAATATGCAAGCTCAAAATTGAGCTTTAATGGAGGTTTTGGTGTGGGAGAGAAAGAGTGACGTTTTTTAAGAAGACTTGTGTTTTATTTTTTTTATTATTTTTTTTTTATCTCTTTAGGAAGACCAAAAATCCATTTAATTAATTTATTAATTATATGACTTATGGCATCATGCATGATATCATGCATGATGTCATCTTCCTACACCTTTTTAACTTTTTCATTTTCTCTTTTTTTTTTCTATTAGTTCTTTAATTTAATTCTCGATCCCGAAGTTTTCTTTTCTCCGATTTTATTTGACAGTTAGGTCAGGAGTCAGCTCTCGGGGTCAATTGACCAAATTGTCCCTTGATTCATCCGGTTTGCAAATAATTCCATATTTCTTTGGTTCCACGACCTAATTATTTGGTGACTTATGATTCTTTTTCATGATTTTATCTTTTCCACTATGTCCATAAGGGTCCTAAGGACATGACGTCACTTTTATGGTTGAAATTTGAGTTTAAAATGACTTCGCAGTCATTCCCAAGGAGGTCACCTATCGTTGTGACTCTCGGCGCGTTTAACTTCTTATGTTTTGTTTTTCTTGTTTATACTTAACTAATTGAACATTACTAATTATTTGTGTTTATGGCTTCTCTAATTGTCTTAAGTGTGGTTCTAATCCCCTTAATTATCCGGGCCGACACCAATCATCGGAACAGTCAAATCTACCAGGCTATACAAACGGGGTGTTACATCAGGTATATAATACCTGCGTCTAATAGTTTAAGAATTTCCTTTCTTACTACTTCTTTCATGTTTGGGTTAAGTCTTTTTTAATGTTCAATAGTGGGTTTACTATTTTCTTCCATAGATATCCTATGCATGTAAATGGAAGGATTAATCCCTTTCAGGTCTTCTATTTTATACCCTATGCTCTTGCTATGGGTCCTAAGTACCATACCAATTTTTCCTCTTCTATTTTAGATAGTGGCATTGGTAATAATAGGATATTCATAATTTGAGTCCAGGAATGCATACCTTAGCGTAGAAGGAAGAGGTTTCAGTTCTACTTGATTGGTGTTTTCCTGAAGTTTGCCTTTGAGTTGTTCCTCCTTTAACTCTTCTATAGCGAAAACTTAAGCCAATAGTAGGGGTGGATTAGCTGTCAAGGATTATGCACAAGCTGCAATCTCCATGTTCTCCTTCTCTGTAACACCCCTACGTTCGGTAGTGCATTCTACTATTAGGTGTGATTATGCATCAGGACAGCTAGGATGCCTAGAACTACACTTAGATATGGGTGAGGAGACATAAAATAATGAAATAAAAGAAAAGAAAATACAAGAAAAACAAAGGAAAAATAATAGCAATGAAATGTAACCAAGTTAAACAAGCCATAAACCATAGTGATGGGTGATCACACTAGGAAGTTACGGCGTGGACCGTTGACTAGCCCTGGATCGCGGAGAACCCTGAAAAATATTTTTAAGACTTAAATAAGCACCTATTGAAGTATAGATGCCATTAGAAATATCCAAGAAAAATTAATTAATTAGTACAAAGAAAAATGAGCGAGAAAATGACAAAACTTCGGTGTTAGAAAAATCGAGAATGCAACCCGAATAGGGGCATTGTGGTCATTTGACACCCCGAGTTGTCTTTTGACCTAAATGTCCATTAAAAATAAATGATATTAAACTTTGAAAATACCATGAAAAATTAAAATGAGATATAATAAAAGTGTTGTGGCCAAATTGCAAAATTTGGAAAGTTTAACATAAAAATAGATTTTTAATCAATTAGTGCTCCACTAACATCACTTAAGTGGACCTTTAATCAACCTTTGGATAGAAAATGCTGTCATCTTCAACCTTTGGAGGAGTGGCCAAAATGAACTCCATGGGAGACTACATGGCTAAACTCACATCCACACCCATGCATCCATGATTCAAGCTTCCTTTCACCATAAATCCTTCATTAAACCTTGCATGCTCAGCTTGGGGAAACATTGGCAGCAAAAAGAAGAAGTTTTGGTGAGGTTTTGAAGAATTTCAAAAGTGGTAGGTGAGTGTTTTCAATTCTTGCTTCATTAATAGTGTAACCAAGGTTGTGGGTAGTTGATTTATGGAAGAATTTTTGAAGTTTGATGTATTAATGGAGATATACATTTTGGCAGCCATGGAAATTCAGTATATGTGGCTTGTTTTTTACTTGTTTATGGTTGTTTAAGATGTTGTTATTGATGGCAGTATGGATATGTGTATAATAGTTTGGAATTGGGTATGTAAATGGGGTATGTTCATGTGGTTAAATGATGTAAATGGACTTTGGAAAATTCTATATTATAGTGTGCATATTGAGAATGGTTACAAGCTATCTAAAATGACCAAAAATGTGTTGTTAAAGGTGTTAATGGTAAGGTACAAATCAGAATTGGCATGAAGGAAGTAAGTTGGTAAGTGTTGAATATGTAATTGGTAAGTGATGAGGAGTGTGTAGTAGGGCAGTATATATTTTGGCTTAGAACTTTAAGTGTGTGACTCAATTGGTATGAGACCCATTGGAGGTGAAACTAGGTACAAAATGTGCCAACTTTCATGAAGGAAGCATATCAAAATTCTTCCTAGAAGGTGATTTGAAAATGACCAAATCGGATTAGTGACTTGAAAGCACGAAAATTGACCATTTGGGCGGTAGTTAGTGTTTTGGCCATACCTCACTCAAAACAGGTCCAAATGACTGAAATGTTTACCATGTATAGTCTAGACATAGATCTACATTTCTTATGAAGATACCAAAGCACAAAAGGGCCAGAACCAAGCGAAATAGCTTGCACAAATTCAGGTACTAAAGCGGTGAACCAAAAGTGACCTAAAATGACCTAAAGTTAACATTTTGATGCATTTTGTCAGCATTGGTAAATTGACTTTAACTTGGTCTACACAACTCAAAAAGACCTGAAATTTTGCCCGCGTGCAGTAAGAAATAGACCAACAAGTTTGTAGTTTGGACCAAAACCCAAAAACTGAGGAAACTAGGTCATCCGGCTAGGTCAAATTAGTATACCGAAATTCGACAAATTACAATAAGATGCAATATACTTGAAAATGAATTTGGTAACATATACCAACACTAAAGGGCTATAAAATGTAACATATTGGTAACATTAAACTTAATTCACTTAGAATGCATCGAAGGTCAACATCTTAGGTTGACTAAGGAAATAATAAAATTCAATAAATTAATTATTAAGCCTTATTATTAGAGACAGTTTAAATGAGTACTGAAACACTTCAAATTGTGTGTTTCAGTTAGCAAAGACTCAAAGAAGAGGAAGGAAACACTAAGTTAGAGCAAAGAGGCATTTATCAGAGGTTTGTGCACAACTAGTTTTTAACTAATTTTGTTCTGAATATTTCATATGTAACTGATTTTGTTCTGCATATTTCATATTATTAAATGACATATTTTTCTTATGTATTATGTTTAACAAGCATTAGATTTAATTCAATGATTATTGAAATTGTTATAGTATGTATGAATTTAGCTTTATGAAATGGTATTTCCATAAGTGTTAAGCATTGTTGTGGATTGAATAAATTATATTTTAGAAAATTATGATAGAATATGTTTTGAATTGTGATGGGCAATTTGCATAGAAAAATGCAAATTTATGATTTGAATTGTGATGAGCATAAAAATTATTGGATATTGCAATTGACTTTGAATCGAATTGTATTGTGATTTATGCTCACTAAAAGGATTGTGATATTGTTTTATATCTCACTATAGATGCTTGACTAGGTTATTACCCATCTCTCTCATTTGTTGAGAAGACAATGGAGTTAGTTGTGTTTTGATTACCATGGTACGTGCACAGGCTTAGATTCTCCTCTTATTAGAGGTTAGATCTAAGTTTTTTATGTTATGGCGCTTTCGAACAATTCATTATTATGGTGTGTACTATGCACGATGATTCTACCTCCATGACCATAGGGAGTTCGAATCCGATTCGACCTCCGAGCTATAGGGAGTTAGAATAACCAGAAGATGGCCCTTGCGGATTAGTCTTGCATAGTTAGTGAGATAAAAATGGTTTTGAATAGTAAGAATTGTGATTTCAATTATGATTTATGTATAATTGATTTTATTGGAATTACCTTAAGTGGTTAGTTATGATTTGATAAATTAAATTTCATGATCAAAGTCAATGATTTATATTATTGGCAATGAATATTTTGAGTTTTGGAATTTGATGAGTATCCAGCTTTCCAAATTATTTGCTGTAATTTTTATTAAGGTATATTGTACTATATTTTAAATTATAGTTGTGCACCACTGAGTTCACCACTCAGCGATAGCTTTATATGCTGTCGCAGATGAAAAGAGTATAGAGCAATTGAATAAGATCAGCTCTAGGTATACCCCATGTACACAGGTTTTGATGTATGCATGTAATAATATGTATGTAAATTATTTGAGTAGTTGTATAAAAACTCTTGTAAAATATTTTGGTATGTAATTAAATGTAAATTATTGTAAATGTAAATTTGAGATTTCATTTATTTGAATAGTTTTGTAATATTAATTTTGAGTCTTGTAATCAATGAAATGTTTCTTTTATGATGAGGTTGGTTTGAGAATAAATTGATTTGATTATTGAGATTTGAATTGTGAGTTGAAATGAAGTTATTGGAGTTGTATTTGAAAAAACATATTGGGAGTGTTTTCTTTTATAGGTTTGAAGAACTGTTTTCTCAAAATACAACTGGCACTCTGCCGAAATTTTGAAAATTTTTTGTAACACCAGATTATAATCGATGATTTAAGTTTCACGAAAATTGTTTTAAAATCCCTTGTAGTATAATTAATAGGTTACCGGTAGGCAAAGTCTGATAATTCATTAGGTGTACTACGATCATGTTACATCTTACGGAGGAGTAAGGTGTGACTTTCTCTACTATGTGGCTATGCACGATGGATGCTCTTAGAGGATCTTGGCGTGTTTTTGTAACACCCTCCTGTAGCAACCGTACATTCTCTTACTGGTGACCAATGTCGGTCCGGATAGCTAGAACATCAGGAAAAATATTTAAACTAAAGTGATGAACTATAATTAACTCAAATATTAATAAGAAAAATTTAGGAAAAATTTTAGAAATAAAATACAACCAAGTTAAATGGCTAGGTGCCCAAGCGATGGGTAACCTAGTAAGAAGTTGCGGTTCTCGCAACTATGAGCCCTAGACCTGAGGGAAAATTCATAAAATAATTTTTGGGACTCCAGATAAGGGTCAATGAGGATTCTATGGAAACAGAATACCAAGAAAATATTTACAAAAAATTTTCAATCAGTCTGAGACAATTTTAGTCTGTTAAGCCAAGCGGAGGGCATTTTGTCATTTCGCCTTGAGTTGATTTTTGTGACTTGACCAGTTAAGTAAAAAATTATTATGACATAAAATGTGAATAAATATTGCTAAAAATTGAATTGAAAATGAGTAGCAAAGAAAAGAAAAGAAAATGAATTAAAATTGCAATTTTTTACCTCATGCTTATGTCGCTAAGCACTCTCACCCAATCACATTGTGACACATGTCCATAAACCACTTAAAATGAGTCAAATGGGTAGAAAATTGAAATGAAAAACTGAACTCTTCTTCCCCATTTCCCGTCCACCATAGCCAAGAAGCTTTCTCTCCATTTTCTCTTTTAAAGGTTGATTTTCCTAAGCTTCCTCACCTCAAAACCTTATCCTCCCTTCACTAAAAATTATACCCACACCAAGGAGAAGTGTTTGGCAGCCAAGAAAAAGTAAGAAAGTAAAGAAAAATTGAAGTCTTGGTTAGCTTGGATTTAAGCTACAAGAGGTTAGTGCATATTTTCATATCTCTCACTCTTTATTCCATGTTAGAGGCTTAAATTGAGTAAGAAATTATAAGGAATTGAAATAAAATATATGTGTATGAACACCAAGAAATTTGGCAGCCATGGGAGGAGTTTGGAAATTATTGATTTGTTTGAGCTAAATAGCTTAGAAATGGTTGTTGATAAGGATATTTGAGCTAGATGTTGATTTGGGTATGTTAGATAAAGTGATGGATTGTTAGGGTTAGGGTTTTGAGATTTAATTGAGAATTTAGGGTTTTGAGCAAATTGGAGTTTAGCTCTTATAATGGTATAGAAACATTTTAATGGTCAATTAGTGACCATTTGGTTATTGGTAAACAAGAAATGAAGTGTGTTTAGTGATGGGATTTAGGTTTAGTGTGGTGCCCGGGTGACTGCAGAATTGGACATGAGTCCAGCAGGTTTGGGCAGCCATAACTTGAACTGTAGAGGTTCAATTGGTGCAAGGCCAATTGGACATGAAAGTAGACACATAATGGCACAACTTTGGTGAAGAAACCATGACCATAAAACCAAACCAAGTGGACCAAAAGCTTGCCCCATTCGGGTGACTGCGATGCATTTTGCGAGAATGACCAAATGAGCAGTGATTGTTCATTTGGCCATAACTCAGTGTAGAATGGTTCAATTGACCTGAAATTTTACCAGCAATAATTTGAGATATAGACCAACAACTTTCATGACGAAATATAACCCAAATTATGACCAAAACCTATCCAACAAGTGAGTTGCAGTCACTATTCACTGCACTGTAGATATGGTCAGTCTAGAAAAATTCCAATCCGGCCAGTTGTGGTTTTTGGACCATAACATGAGCTACAAAACTCCAAATGTAGTGATTCAAAAAAGGAAATTCAACTAGACAAAATAAGGAATAACTTTCATGTTGATCATTTTGCCAAATTGCCACTACAAAAATGACTAATGGAACAGTAAAAATAAGGTATGAAAGCTGAAAAATTCTGCTCAATTAACTTTAAGCTTAGAAATGGTATTAGTAACCAATACCAACAAATTTTGAATGCAAAATGTGGTATGTTGGGAGTATTAAAACCAATGTACCTATTTTCTATGCAAAAGTCAAAATTTTGGTTGACTAATGAAGTGAATAGTAGTACCAAAACTTGAAATTCAAAAATTGTAAAACTCAAAAGTGTAAAATGCCCTAGTATACCTAACAAGATTGGTTTGGATAGCTTGGCATGCCAATAGGATTCAGTTAGCGATCGCACATGGCATTATGCCATTACGTGATTTCATGGCTTTTAGCCATTTTGACATTATGTTGATACTTGGCCTTGTGCTAATGTTGTCTGACTTATTAGTTGTTACATTTGCACATCGGAGACACATATGTGGCCGATGGTGTGGCGGCAGGTACTTGATACGGTGCGGTTACCCGTTTATCGATCGATCGTCGGTATAGGTTACTTTGGCACCCAAAAATGAAAGTTAATAAATTTAATGATATAATGAATATAATCGATACAAAACAAATGCATTACAAATACTTATCGAAAATTTATTTGCAATGAGACATCAATACATTCACTGCATATTTATTTTTTGTTATTTCTTTTTATTTTATTATTGGCACCACTGAGCATTATTACTTAGCGCGTTGCTTTTGCCACGCGTAGGTTCTGGAGATCTTGTGAGAGCCCAGTAGACCACAAACTAGGTGAGACCTCCTGCACTCTGCATAGTGTCCGTGTCACCTCACCATCTTCAGTGCATTGGTAGGACACTAGGTTCCATTTTGGTATTTTGTAACTAATTTTTATTTTCTCTTGTGTAATTGAGACTTATGTAATGTATTTTAAGTTAATGTAAATAGTGAAAATTGTGTTTATGAATGAAAAATTGAGTATTTATTTATTGCTTATATATGAATATCATCAGAAATGAATGATTGAAAAATGGAAATGTTTTTGAAAAATATTGACATTTTGATGATTATTGGAGTTTGAGAATGATTTGAAATGATTATTGGAAGTGTTTTCATAGGTTCAAGAAGCTGTTTTCTCCATTTTTAGCTGGTACTCTGCCGGATTTTCTATAAAATTTTCAGAACCTCAAATAAATTATAATTTCAATAAATGACTTAAATGAATTATATTTCACAAATTATATTGAAAACTATGATAAAAAATAAATTAAGGAAGAATAAAAAAGATTGAGATAAAATAGAGTATTCTGGTACACTGTGTGATATGTCTTACTCGGATACACTGTAAACGGGTAAGGGTGTCACGATTTTAATAATTCCTCTTCAACTTGCTTATCAATTATATTAACCTTAAAGCATTCATCAAGTTCAAGTTTGTGTTTCATTACGCTGAATAGGTTGAACTCAACTTCTTCATCTCCTACCTTGAGAGTTAGCAGTCCATTCTTAACATCAATGATAGCTCCAGATTGCTAAAAAGGTCTTCCCAAGATTATAGGGATTTGGACATCCTCCTCCATTTCCAGTACAACAAAATCAACTGGGATAAAGAATTTTCCCACCTTGATAGGGATGTTTTCTAGAATGCCCACAGGGTATTTGTGATTGATTAGCTTGATTGTAATGAAATTATTATAGGCATAAGTTCCCCCACATTAAGCTACATACATATACACAAAGGCAACAGACTCACCCTTGCACCTAGAACACAGAGGCCCTGGTGTATAAGCATGTTAACGATAAGATAAGGTATGAAGAAGCTTCTGGATCATGAGTTTTGGTGGCGACTTGTTATGTAATATAGCACTACATTCCTCTGTAAGAGCAACGAGTCTCATAGTCCTCCGTCTTCTTTTCTTTGATAAAATGCCTTTGAGCAACTTGTTATAAGATGGAATTTGAAAGAGTGCTTCTGTAAAAGGAATATTTATATAGAGTTTCTGCAAAACTTCTAAAAACTTTCCAAACTGCTTATCCAATTTGGCTTTCTGGAATCTCTAAGGAAAGGGTAGAGGAGGCTGATATGGCTTTGGTAGCTTCTTTTCCTTCCCTGCTTCCTATTCTTGCTTCTCTTTAGCTTCTTCCTTTTTCTCCGCTATTTGATTTTTAGATTTATTAGAGGTTCTCTCAGTTGATTCTTCCTCTGAATGTTCTAAAATCCTTCTACTCTTCAATGTAACTGCCTTACAGTGCTCTCTTGGGTCCATTTCTGGTTGACTAGCCAGCTTACTAGCAGTTTTGCTTGAAGATGTTGCATGCTGAGCAATTTGATTTTCAAGCATCTTGTTGTGGGTGGTAAGTTGGTCCATTATGGAAGCTAGCTATTTGATCATTTCATTTTGCTATTACTGGGCTGTTAGGAAGTTTTCCATTATGGATTCCATAGTCGACCTTGATTACGGCTATTGGTTACGAGGGTGGCGGTGGGTGTGTAGGGTTTTGTCCCTATTCGAAATCACAGAACCTTTGGTGATGCTGTACCCTTGCTATTTGTTCATTGGCTGATTATGTGAATTTGACCATGAGAAATTTGGGTGGTTCCTCCATCCAGGGTTGTATGTATTTAAATATAGATTGTGAAATTTGTCTTTGGTTGAAGTTCCCTCCGTTATTCACATAGTTCATATGTTCTGTGGGGAGTTCACTGAAGCTATTATACTTTGAACCCATATATCCTCCTCCATAGCTGTCATCATGTTGACCATTCATCCCTATAGCATTGGCTTGCATTTTATCAATCCTCTTTGTAAGCTAGTTAAATTGAGCATTTATCATTCTTAGGGCATCCACTTCTATGATCCTCTTTGTTCTCCTTGTATTTCTCCTTTCATTTGACCACTCATAGTTGTGATATGCGACCCTCTCTAGAAGTTTAAGTGGTTGATCTACTGTTTTCTCCATTAGGTCACCTTCTGCTTCTGAATCTACTGTGTTCCTTATAGAGGGTAGTAGCCCATTATAAAAGTTCTAAACCAGGAGCCAATCTTCTATGCCATGGTGTGTGCATTCACCTTGTAGGTCCTTATATCTCTCTCATGCATCATAGAATGATTCACCTTCCCTTTACCTAAAGGTATTGAGTTCAACTCTCAACTTTGTAGTCTTTGCAGGTGGGAAGTACCTTACTAGAAAAGCTTGTGAGAGGTCTTCCAAAGTGGTGAATGTTCCAGCTGGTTGAGAAAGTAACCACTTCCTTGCTCTATCTCGAAGGGAAAATGGAAATGCTCTGAGTCTTATGGCTTGATCAGAGACTCCATTCATCTTGAATGTGTCACAAAGGGCAAGAAAGCAGTGGAGGTGGTAGTGCGGATCTTCTGTTAGTGAACCCCCAAACTGGGTCTATTGGATCATCTAGAGCCATGCCGATTTTAATTCAAAATTGTTGGCATCCAATGTGGGTCTTGTAACACTAGGTTGGAATCCTTGTATAAAGGGAGCTCCGTAATCCTTCAAGAGTCTCGGCTTGTTGTTGTTATTATTGGCCATATTTGGAATTTCTGGATTTCTTTGATCTTGTCTTTCATGTTTCCTCTCCCTCCTTATAGTTCTTAGGGTTCTGTCTATCTTTGGATCCAAATCAAAGACTTCTTCCTCTGGTCTCGTTCTGGTCATGTACCAAACCAATCACCTGAGAAAGAATAAGAGAATGAAACATTTTAAACAAAATTAAAAAATAAATGAAAATGCTTAAGTCAGCTAAATTACTTATCGCTTAATATTACTAAAATTAAATTCCCCGGCAATAGTGCCAAAAACTTGTTTGCTGATTTTACAACTCTGCAAGTGCACGGATCACGTATAAGTAATAAAGTAGTGAGTAGAGTATTGTCCCATAAGGAATTTAATCAGTAAATACCAAACTACACAGTGATTTTGACTATCTAGGCTATCAAATAAAATGAGGAAATGAAACTTGTTTATTTTAAATGCTAGAATAATAAACTTTAAATGCAATAGTCTATTTTGAAATAATTTTCCAATTAAGATTTCACACTTTAATCTTACTATGGACGTAATCTCGTCTATTTAGTAGATTGGGAATTGTTTGCCTTGATGGAAATTAATCCTAAGATATCTCAAGTCCTCTCTCAAGGCACCTAGGATGTATTTTAATTAACCTAAACCCTACTTTCATGGCGATTAGATTAATTAAAACCCTTTAAGATTTTTGACTAATTTTGGAACTCCACAAAGGTCATCAGCCTATCTCTAGGTCAGATTTCCTAAGTTCAAAATCTTGATTTTCTAATATTAATCTTCACCTTTTAGTCCTTTAATTAATATTTGTAATTAGTACTTAGTGGGTACTTACACATAACATGAATTAAGATTATAAGAAATTAAATCAAGGAACAAATCTCAAATCTAGTAAACAAAACATAATGTCAGTCCATAATAATGATTACAAGTATTACTCTGCTAATTCCAAAATATGAAAATTACTCATGAAGGAACGGAAGGGTGAAAAACACAAGTTTATATCATTGAATTCAAAAATTTTCACCTAGGGTCACATGCATCATGCAAGATTTATTTTTAACTATTTGATTTCAATGATAAAAAACATATTAAAACTCTTTTAATATGTTTTTGGATCTGTATTTACCATTTAAGATTTTAAAATTAATTAGATTAATTTTAGAACCCTATATTAAATCAAGAATGATTACACTAACCTCTTGATGCACTGCAGCGTATTTGTGCCATTGAGATTCGTCTTCAGGACACCAGATGTTGTCCCTCTAGCTCGTCTACACCAAGAACACCTATGGCAGCCCTTGAACAGCTTCTAAAGCTTTTTCTATTATTTAGAAAATCAAGTTCTGCCTTTTAAGAGATCAGAGATGTAAACAGGACACTAGAAACAATTTCTAGTATTTTTAATTCAAGAGATTGATGGCTAATCTCCTTGAATTGATGAGAGATGAAGAGGAAGAGAGGGAGAGCTTCAAAATGGCATGACAAAGGAGTGTGGCTACTGGTTGTTTTTTATTTTTCTCATAACAACACTTATATAGCTAGGTTAACACATTAAACCCTTGCCACATGTTACCCTTTGATTAGCTCTAGATTTAAGTGACCTGATCACATTGTGCCAAGTGTCAAACCTATATTTAATCTTAATTTTAATCATCTTACATGATTAAAAGACATTTGGCAAGCTTATGTGTCATGCCATGTGTCACACTGCGAAATAACCAAAATGCCCCTGTGTCTTAATTTTGAGTTCTTAACCCAAAATAATTATTTCTCTTCTTCTAATTAATTTATATCAAATATAAATTAATTAATTAATCTCTATTAATTAATTTCTCATTAATTAAATTCATATTTAAACACTTTAAATATAAATTTAACTTATACTATACATCCAATAATCTAGATTTGGTTTTAAGTCATACTAGGGACTTTGCAATCTAATTGCAAACCAAACCTATTTAATTAATCAATTAAACTCTTTAATTAATTAATTAAATCATATTTAATTAGGTGATAACTTGTATATGTGTGTGACTTACTAGGCTCATCACTAATTGGCAATGAGATATGATATCAACTCTTAATACCATCAGAACTCTTTCTTACTATAAATGATTTCTCTAAATCATTTTATGAACCTCATAGACCATGGTTAGTACCTAGCATAGTATGTCATGGCCACCCAATTAGTAATAAAGTTTACCTTAAATGAACATATAATTATTTGTTACCATGCACTAAAATCTCTCTGTTACAAAATCCCAACTCAAGCTGGAGTCATGGTTTATGTCAAACTCCATTTGCTATGAATATTATGTTCTCTTTTAATTCCAGTTCTTGATTAAAAAGATTTTCTCATCAGAAACTCTTTTCTGATTAAATCTATCTGTCCTGGCCAGGAGCTTGAAACATTAAGAACAATTAAATGAACATAGGATTTTATCTCTATTTACTTAGAGGAACAGATTCCATCTTGATCAACATCTACCTCCATATATAACTAGTAGGAGCCAACACATGCCCATATACCCATACACAGTATAAGTATAAAAGCAGTATCAAACTCAAACTACCTATATACAAGATAACTGTGCTATCTCAAGTCTAAAGATTATATGCACTGATATGATTTATGACAAAACATTGATAAGAGTAAACTCCATGTGCTTATCATAAGTGTCCTTTAGTTAAACTTACTTATCATTTATAAGTACTTATCATGTTTGTCATATGGCATGAGACTCACTATTCCATCTTATTTATATCTCATATAAATAACTTGGGAACAAACATGAATACAATCTTTCTGGATAAGTCATGTCCTTATTATGAAGTATCCTCGATTGTGAACCTATTTATGATATTTTGTGCTAGAAATATTGTCACTCATATTCTTAACAACTTAAGAATAGAATTTCTAACAAAATATCAATGGACTTTTGCTATTACACATAAATATATTATGTAAACGGAAAAGTGGATAAGCTTTTATTAATAAAACATATACAAGATACATACTAAATGATATACTCTAGGGCATACTACTAACAATCTCCCACTAGCACTAGAGCCATTCATTACAATACCTTAGACCCATCTTCCCAAGATGTCGGTCTAACTGAGCTTGTGACAAAGGCTTAGTGAATGGATCAGCTGAATTTTTCAGCTGATGTTATTTTTCTGCATAGCTATATTGCCTTGCCCAATTATATGCGATATTATGGTAGTGCCTTTCTATGTTTTTAGATTTCTAGTGAGACCTTGGTTCCTTAGCCTGTATGACTGCTTCATTGTTGTCACAGTGTAGTGGAACTGCTGACTCAATGGAAGAAACTACTATAAGTTCTATCACGAACTTCTTTCTCCAAACAGCTTCCTTTGCGATGTCGATGCGATATACTCGGCCTCGTAGTGGAATCTGTAGTCGTGCTCTGTTTGGAACTCTTCCAACTGATTGCATCTCCATTACAAATGAACACATATCCAGAGGTAGACTTTCTATCATCGATATCTTATTGGAAATCAGAATTAGTATAACCATCCAATTGCAAGTTTCCACCTCCATAAATCAAGAATAAATCCTTAGTTCTTCTCAAGTACTTAAGGATATTCTTGCCAGCTATCCAGTGTTCCAAACCTGGATTAGATTGATACCTGCTAGTCAATCTAACAACATATGCGATATTCGGCCTAATACACAACATTGCATACATTAAACTTCCAATAGCCAAAGCATATAGATTCCTGACCATCTTATCTCTTTCTTCAGGTGTCTTTGGAGACATCTCTTTAGAAAGATGGATACCATGTCTCACTGGTAACAATCCTCTCTTGGAATCAAGCATGTTAAACATCTTTAACACCTTTTCCAAGTATAGACTTTGGGATAAACCAATTATTCTTTTCGCTCTATCTCTATAGATGCGAATCCCAAGAATATAGGTTGCCTCCCCTAAGTCTTTTATGGAGAATGTATTTGACAACCATATCTTTACAGTTGTCAATATACCTGTGTCATTACCCATCAACAGTAGGTCATCCACATATAAGACAAGGAAAGTGATAGCACTGTCACTAACCTTCTTATATACACATGGCTCATCCTTATTTTTTATAAAACCAAAGGATTTAATGGCTTCATCAAAACAGATGTTCCAACTCCTTGAAGCTTGCTTCAACCCATAAATGGATCGCTTTAGCTTGCATACCTTGAAACCATCTTGGGATTCAAAACTCCTAGGTTGTTCCATAAAAATGTTTTCTTCAATGTATCCATTGAGAAAAGCTGTTTTGACATCCATCTGCCAAATCTCATAATCATAGTATGCAGCTATTGCTAATAGAATCCTAATTGATTTAAGCATGGCAACAGGCGAGAAAGTCTCCTTATAGTCGATTCCTTGCCTTTGGTGAAACCCTTTCGCTACTTGCCTTACCTTATAGGTCTCTACCTTTCCATCAGAACCAATTTTCTTCTTGAAAACCCATTTGTTCCATATAGGTACAACACCTTCAGGTGGGTCAACAAGATCACAAACATGATTCTTATACATGGAATCAATCTCAGATTTCATAGCATCAATCCATTTTGAAGAATCTATATATGATATAGCTTCTTCATAGGTGAGTGGATCATCTCTAAGATCTACTTCTTCATAAGTAGATAACTCTTGTTCTTTTTCATGAAGGAAACCATATCTCACTGGTGGGTGAGATACCCTGGTTGTTCTACGAGGAACAGCTGTAGATGTTTCATAAATAGGTATAGGTTGACTAGATGGATCTATATCCATCTGATTTGTTGATTGGTCAGAATTCTCCAATTCTAACTCTATTTGCCTTCCTTTGCCTCTTTCTTGAACAAACTGTTGTTCAAGAAATGTGGCATCTCTACTTATCACAACCTTTTGTGAAGTAGGCAAATAAAAATAATATCCAAAACTATCTTTTGGATATCCAACAAATCAACCTTTTTTCTGATCTGGTTTCCAATTTATCATTGTTCAGCTTTTTGATATAAGTTAGACAACCCCAAATCTTAACATGCTTAAGACTTGATTTTCTTCCATGCCATATCTCATAAGGTGTGGAAGAAACTGATTTTGATGGAATCCTATTAGAATATACAAAGCTGATTCTAATGCAAATCCCCAAAAGGAGATTGGCATATCAGTATAGCTCATCATACTACGTACCATATCCAATAGGGTACGATTTCTCCATTCAGATATACCATTCTGCTGTGGCATTCCTGGAGGAGTCAGTTGGGAAACAATGCCGTGCTCTCTCAAGTATTCGTCAAATTCAGTACTCAAATATTCACCTCCACCATCTGATCGAAGAGCTTTAATACTCTTTCCTGATTGATTTTCTACTTCAGATTTAAATTCTTTGAACTTTTCAAAGTATTCATGTTTGTATTTTATCAAATACAAATACCCAAACATTGATTTATCATCAGTAAAGGTAACAAAATAATGAAAACTGCCTCTAGCCATTTCCTTAAATGGACCACATACATCACTATTTATTGGCTCCAAAATATTTTCAGCTCTTAGCCCTTGTCCAACAAAGGGTGATCTAGTCATTTTGCCCTGAAGGCAAGATTCACAAGTAGGAGTAGGCTCAGAGCCCAATGAAGATAAAATCCCCATTTTCTCCAATTTTGCTATCCTATCTTCTGCAACATGACATAACCTTAAGTGCCAAATATATTTTGAACTTGAGTTGGTTTTCACCATGGCATTACATTCTTTTATATCACTTGCATTCAATTTGCGTTTGTCATTATTATCCAAATAATAAAGACCATCATTCATATAACCCGAGCCAATATATTTATTTCCAAAATAAATATTGCAAACATCATCTGTGAACTAAAATTCATAGCCATTTCTCGTCAAACTAGATATAGAAATGATGTTCTTAAAAGCATCAGGTACATATAAAATTTTATCCAAACACAAAACATGTCCAAACATGTAAAAAGATTTAGATCCAATGGCTAAAGCTTCAACAGTTGAGCCATTACCAATCCGGACTCTAACATCTTGAGAACGCAAGCTGCTACTATTTGCTAGTTCCTGCATATCATTAGAAATGTGAGAACTGGCACCAGTATCTAAAACCCAAGCTGTAGATGAACTATGAGTATCATCAGAATCTAAATAACAAGATATGGACATGCCTTCCAAAGGTCTATCCTTCTTGTCCTTCAGAGAAGCAAGATACTCTGGGCAGTTCCTTTTTAAGTGCCCATCCTTCTGGTAGTGGAAACACTTTCCTTTGCCTCCATCAGCTTTAGTCTTCCCTTTCTGTTTAGCTATTTTCTTAGAAGGACCAGGAATCTGAGGTTTCTTTTTCTTATTGCCCTTCTTCTTGTTGGACTTTCCAGTAGAAGAAGATGCAATCAAAGCTACCTCTTTTCCTTTATTGCCCAGCATATTCTTTTGGGCAATAACTAGCATGTTGAGTAAACCAGCTAAGGCGCATTCCTATTGGGTCATATGGAAATTTATCGCAAAATTCCCAAAAGACTCAGGAAGGGACTGAAGGATCAAATCCGTCTATAGTTGGAAATCCATGTTGAAGTCAAGATGTTCCAACTGCTTAATCAGCTGAATCATCTTGTGGACATGATCCCCAACATTACATCCCTCGGACATCCTCATGCGAAGCAATGCTTAGATATCTCATACCTAGCATTCCTCTTGTGCTCACCATACAACTATTTTAGGTGAAGGATGATATCACTTGCACTCTGCATGTTCTCATGCTGCTTATGTAACTCATTGCTCATGGAAGTAAACATGTAACACTTAGCTCTCATATCATGCTCCTTCCACTTGTCCAAAGTTTCATGTTCCTCTTGAATGGCCTCTGGAGGTAAGGGACCAGGAACATTTGAATCTAGAACATATCCTATATGTTCAAGGTTCAGGACAAGTTTCAAATTTCTTAGCCAATCAGAGAGATTAGGTCCTGTCAACCTATTGCGATCAAGTATGCTTGCAAGTATATTGGATAGTGGTGGTTGTTCTGTGCTCATTATTATCAGAAAATTAATAGCAGAAAATAACTAGATTAGTTAGAGAATATATCAAGTAATTAACCAAAATGATTATGGTCTTTTAATCAAAATGGTCCTCCCACTAACTTAGCGAATCCTACACTTCCAAAGTAGAAAACGGAAATCCTAGTTGGATGGATTTCTAGTGGGTGATTGAATTCTTATAATTCTATTGATCATCCTCAGGTACATCCATTATTGGAATTACAATAAACTATAAGTGAGCAACTCCTTGCCCATCACATCTCATGTGAGGTTCAATCCTTTACCTAGCCCCCAATGCTCAAAATCTCAGGTACATCCATTATTGACTTATCTTGCAATAGTTAAGTTGATCCCAGTGAGCCAGTAATTATGCAAATAATTTTAATGTCCTCAGGTACATCCAATATTGGCCACCAAACCATTTACATATTTACAACATCTCATGCTTAACAATTATTCTTAAGAAAATCTCTTAAATTAATTACATCTTATGCAACTATTTAAAATTTCTTAAAATAATTGCCCCATTGGAGGGCCCATGTTATAATTACTTTAATTATAGCATTTGCAACTTAATCATTTGTTTGGAAGATTTTATAATCATCCTAATTACTATTAAGGCCTCACTTTGCACATTATCCATTTAGCATGCATATATCATATAATTGCATACATTCCCATACATCTCATTTATTCATGGATAAGCAGTAAATATGGTATGATAATGGACTTTCTAAGGGATTCAATTCTGAGCCACCAAGAATTGAATCAGGGCATTCCTAGGTGCATTTCGTTCATTCATTTTACAAGAGTTGCTGAAGGAATACATAATCAACACTTGATCTTGAATTCCTCCCACTAGTCCCACCAATGCTCCTGACCTCCTTGAACTTCTTGCAATCCAATTACATAGTAATCCTTGGCATACCAAGGCGAATTTACAAGAACTTAAATAAATGAAATTAAAACTCAAAAATTATTACAAACTTAATAATACATGCCCAAAATAAATTAAAATTAATTAATTAATTTACAATCCCAAAGAAACATAAAAGAAATAAATCTAATAACATTGGTCTTTTACAATCCATGATCATCCATTATGCATATCACTATTTAATAATTAAATCAAACATACATACTTAAAATAAATTGAATATCTCATATTCAACTTAAAAAATCCAGATTTGAATATGATTCAAATAAATTTAAAAATTCAGATTTGAATCTCATTCAAATAAATTTAAAAATTCAGATTTGAAACACATTCAAACAACCTTAAAAATTCAGATTTGAATCACATTCAAATAATTTTTAAAAAATCAAATTTGAATCACATTCAAACAATTTTTAAAAATTCAGATCTGAATATTATTCAAACAACTTTAAAAAATCAGATTTAAATATGATTCAAACAACTTTAAAAATTCAGATTTGAATCATAATTTAATTGTGTAATTAAAATTCTAATTAAACAATTTAATTAGACATAGGATGAGCTTTTAAATCATACAACAATTGTAAATTAAAAAGCAAACCTTGCACCACCTTGAAGAACCTTTGTTGCCGCCACCTATGGTGGCTTCACCATATGTGTCGCCACACATCCATTGCAACCAGCAATGGATCAATCATCTTATGATCAAATCACATAATTAAATCATATAATCAACAATCTAAATGGCAAATATAGTGGCTCTGATACCAATTGAAGGAACGAAAGCGTGAAAAACACAAGTTTATACCATTGAATTCAAAAATTTTCACCTAGGGTCACATGCATCATGCAAGATTTATTTTTAACTATTTGATTTCAATGATAAACAATATATTAAAACTCTTTTAATATGTTTTTGGATCTGTATTTGCCATTTAAGATTTTAAATTAATCAGATTAATTTTAGAACCCTAGATTAAATCTAGAATGATTACACTAACCTCTTGATGCACTGCAGCGTATTTGCGCCTTGAGATTCATCTTCAGGACACCAGATGTTGTCCCTCTAGTTTGTCCACACCAAAAGCACCTATGGCAGCCCTTGAACAGCTTCTAAAGCTTTTTCTATTATTTAGAAAATCAAGTTCTGTCTTTTAAGAGATTAGAGATGTAAACAGGACACTAGAAATAATTTATAGTATTTTTAATTCAAGAGATTGATGGCTAATCTCCTTGAATTGATGAGAGATGAAGAGGAAGAGAGGGAGAGCTTCAAAATGGCGTGACAAAGGAGTGTGGCTGCTAGTTGTTTTTTATTTTTCTCATAACAACACTGATATAGCTAGGTTAACACATTAAACCCTTGCCACATGTCACCCTTTGATTAGCTCTAGGTTTAAGTGACCCAATCACATTATGCCAAGTGTCAAACCTATATTTAATCTTAATTTTAATCATCTTATATGATTAAAAGACATTTGGCAAGCTTATGTTTCATGCCATGTGTCACCATCTCATGGTGCTACATGTCACACTGCGAAATGACCAAAATGCCCCTGTGTCTTAATTTTGAGTTCTTAACCCAAAATAATTATTTCTCTTCTTCTAATTAATTTATATCAAATATAAATTAATTAATTAATCTCTATTAATTAATTTCTCATTAATTAAATTCATATTTAAACACTTTAAATATAAATTTAACTTATACTATACATCCAATAATCTAGATTTGGTTTTAAGTCATGCTAGGGACTTTGCAATCTAATTGCAAACCAAACCTATTTAATTAATCAATTAAACTCTTTAATTAATTAATTAAATCATATTTAATTAGGTGATAACTTGTGTATGTGTGTGACTTACTAGGCTCATCACTAATTGGCAATGAGATATGATATCAACTCTTAATACCATCAGAACTCTTTCTTATCATAAATGATTTCTCTAAATCCTTTTATGAACCTCATAGACCATGGTTAATACCTAGCATAGTATGCCATGGCCACTCAATTAGTAATAAGGTTTACCTTAAATGAACCTATAATCATATGTTACCATGCACTAGAATCTCTCTGTTACAAAATCCCAACTCAAGCTGGAGTCATGGTTTATGTCAAACTCCATTTGCTATGAATATTATGTTCTCTTTTAATTCCAGTTCTTGATTAAAAAGATTTTCTCATCAGAAACTCTTTTCTGATTAAATCTATCTGTCCCGGCCAGGAACTTGAAACATCAAGAACAATTAAATGAACATAGGATTTTATCTCTATTTACTTAGAGGAACAGATTCCATCTTGTTCAACATCTACCTCCATATATAACTAGTAGGAGCCAACACATGCCCATATACCCATACACAGTACAAGTATGAAAGCAGTATCAAACTCAAACTACCTATATACAAGATAACTGTGCTATCTCGGGTGTAAAGATTATATGCACTGATATGATTTATGACAAAACATTGACAAGAGTAAACTCCATGTGCTTGTCATAAGTGTCACTGTTTCGGCTTACTTATCATTTATAAGTACTTATCATGTTTGTCATATGGCATGAGACTCACCATTCCATCTTATTTATATCTCATATAAATAACTTGGGAATAAACATGAAAACAATCTTTCTAGATAAGTCATGTCCTTATTATGAAGTATCCTCGATTGTGAACCTATTTATGATACTTTGTGCTAGAAATACCGTCACTCATATTCTTAACAACTTAAGAATAGAATTTTTAACAAAATATCAATGGACCTTTTCTATTACACATAAGTATATTATGTAAACAGAAAAGTGGAAAAGCCTTTTATTAATAAAACATATACAAGATACATACTAAATGATATGCTCTAGGGCATACTACTAACAACTCACTCATGGTGAGTTTAGCAAACATGATAAAAATAAAGTAAAAGATAATAAAAATCTTTTAAAAGAAATAGAACGAAAGAACCGAAAAGGATCTACAGCTTTGATCTTGTAGAACTTCAGCTGAAGGCTACTCCTTGATACTGATGTCCTACTCTTATAGATGGCTATGAGAAAATGATTATATGGCTCTGGGATTTCCCTTTCTCTTCTCTTCTTTTTCTCTCCTTTCTTTCTGTTATTTGTAGCCTCTAATTATATTAAAAGGCCTAGGGTTAGGTTTTTAGAGTCCCTAAGGCATTAAGAGTCTATTCTCTCTATCAAAAACTGCAGTTGGAGCGACATCAGGAAGCTGCCTACCAATTGATACACAACCCGTGTATCACTACACAACCCAGGGCCATGTAACTAACTAGAGTTCTGAAGGTTTGCATCTTACGACGTCATAGAAGGTTACATGGGCGCAATTGGTTACAGTCCAAGTACATGACTCATGTACTTTCATTCTTGAAGAATTCTTCAAACCTAGCCAGCAGAGACTTACATGGGTTGCTATGATTTACATGGGTCTAATTACACGCCCTTGTCTGTGTTTCTTCCTTTTCTTTCTTAGCTTTCCTTTGGCAACAGGTTACCTGGTCTATGTCTTTGCTTACACGACCCATGTAAAGTGTATTAGAAACACTTCTCTTCCCTTTGTGTTTTTCTAAGCGTTCTTTTATACTCCTATACCTTGGAACTTCATCCAAACACCTGAAATGATGCAGAAAATATGGAATTTAGAGTTTGTCAATGGAAATCACAAAAGTTAATGAAATTAATAACTATGTATGAGATTGCTTGTCGATATGCTATGAAATAGTATACAAATGTGCTTAAAAGCATCTATATAATACAAGTGTATCAATGCTGGCACTCACATAAGAATTTGTAGACCCCGGGTCAAACAACACAAACACATTTTGGTTAAAGATAGAAAATGTACCAGCCACAATATCGGATGTTTCTGCCTCTTATCTCTGTTGCATAGTGTATACTCTGGCAGGAGCACTACCTTACTCTGACTAATTAATAGTGCCTGATGGTTGTCGAATCCACCAGAAATTTAATTAACTAAAATTACTAGTTGTAAAATATTTTCTACAATAAGTGGTAAGTCCAGGTCGAACCCTACAGACTGAATTATTAAATTTCGTGTACCTGTGTAATGGAAAAAGAAACAAAGGTTGGGGGGGGAGGAGGGTAGTTCTCAATCCAAAGAAGAAATCAAAAAATTCAAAATTAAGATCTAAAAATAAGA
Organism: Hevea brasiliensis; assembly: GCF_030052815.1. Taxonomy (NCBI): domain Eukaryota; kingdom Viridiplantae; phylum Streptophyta; class Magnoliopsida; order Malpighiales; family Euphorbiaceae; genus Hevea; species Hevea brasiliensis. The sequence continues at coordinate 127,894 of NW_026614624.1, read as the reverse complement.
AACTCTCCAATTAAACAAACTTCAGTCCAAGATAATTCGCATTCCAATTCATTGATTCGATCATAGACAAAAGAAATATAATTATATCTTATTGAATACTTAACGTAGATTTACCAAACAGCGAGGTAAACCCTTAACTTCCCTATACTCATCAATTTGAGCCCAACACTCTTGTTCACTCTAACTATTAACTGAATTGGTATTAAGTAATCTTCATCAAATTAATAACTACTTTAAGAATAGGAAGTAGTTAAACTGAACAACAATTTATGAAGCATAAATCAATTAATTCACCTTATTGTCTCCTTAGGTTATTATCAAAAATTGGGATCATAATCAATAAAACCTAATTAATACTCATGTCCAATCTTACACAACAATTATGGATAATGAAGATGAACTAGCAATTGATCTTATCAAACAATTAACTAATAGGCCTTTTTAGCAAATTATTTAATAGATTAAAGACACATAAATCAGAAAACAATAGATATTCAAAAAAACATAAATTAAATTAAGAACTTGGTCTCATAAATCAAGCAAAAGAACTTAAATCCCTTGAACTGAATAAAAACTTTGCCACTCATGTTCATGGCTTACAGAAAAAAAAAAAGAAAAATAAAGAAGAAATCTAAAAAGAGAATGGAGAATGAAAGCCTTCAAATGGAGAACGAAGGTCTGAATTGGGATGCTTTTAGCTACTGCTCAAAGACTTATTTATAGTCAAAAACCTAATCCTAAAGATAAGAACCAAACTAGGAAAAGTTTTTAAATTTAAAAAGGCAGATTTTCAGCTTGCATTCATGTCTTTGAAATCAAGGCCTATTTTCAATGACTTCCTCTCTGAATCTACCTCTACCCTCTTCAGGAAAGTTGTAGCCCTATTTCTTAGCTTTCCAACGTGTACTCATTTGCCTAAATCTGAGGTCCACAGCCCAAGTTATGGCAAAAAAACTAGGACTGGTTCAGACAAAAGGTCCAGCCCATAGTGACGACTTGATTGTCATATTTGACAATTAAAATGGCCTCATCTCATGTCTAGCCCTTCATAGAAGTTGTAGAGGTGGCTCTTAAGGTTCAATTTGGCTTGGGCTTGCTTCATTTGGACCTCTGAAACTCTAGATACAAAATAAATACTGAAAATAGTTGTGACAATTAAGTGTGGGCTTTTGCAATAGATCCATAGCTCATTTTATCAACCTTGGAGACTAATTTGGGCTTTGGTCCCTCTTTATCTTTTGTAGTTCTCTATCTTAGCTTTTCAATGGATTAAACAGCACTCAATTTGGAGATCCACAACTTTAGAAACACCTGAAAAATACAGCAAATGTCAAATGCTAAAAATTTCTCCATTTAACATAATTATTCCAACAACTATCTAAAAATATGCCTAAATGATATATACACTTTAGTCAACTGAATTATGCATAAAAACACACTAGAAACAAAAAATGTGATAGGAGTAAAATTAATAAATTATGCACTTATCAGTGCCCTGACTGCCTAAGGCACTGCCCCTACCACTACCTCTGCCTCTGCCTTTACAAGCTGGCTGTGAACCTATGGTGGCAGAACATTGAATTGATCCTTCTGCTGTGGTAGTAGGTGGCCCAGATTTGCAGGCACTGGTGCAATCCTTCTCAAAATGTCCCATACCACCACAGTTATAACAAGCACCGATAGGCTTGTAGCATACCCCACCATGGTTCCTATCACAAGTCTCATAGGGACGTGGAGGAAAGGAACTTCTGGTCATCTGCTGACCAGATTTAGGTGGTCTCTATCTCAAAAATCTCCCTCTACCGGATTTTCTACTACTCTATCCCTCGAAATTTTTCCTCTTTACAGTATTGCCACTGGAACTCTGATCCACTGGCTTTCCACTATTCTCTTTCTCTGTCTTCTCTTTCTTGGGTGCACCTTCTACTTCTATCCTTTCTAGCTCTGAGGCTTGAGATATCAGCTCAGAAAAATTGTCATGTCAAAACCCAACTACTTGCATTCTCAAACTAGGCTTCAACCGGGCCTCAAACCTTTTACACTGGTCTCTGCTGGTGGTGAGTAAGCTCCTAGCATAGTGGCTCAGGCAGAAAAATTCCCTTTCATACTCTGCTACTATTCTTTTCTCTTGTTTTAGACCTAAGAAGTCCTACAATTTCATGTCCACATAGGTGTCTAGGACGTATTTCTGTATGAACTCTCTGAGGAAGTCATACCATGTCAATACCGGGGGTTCCACCAAGCTATGGGGGATGGTCTTCCACCAGTCATATACATCCCCATGTAATAATGAGATTGAATATTCAAACATCAACTCCTCCATGTAGTGCAGCTTCTTAAACACTCTTTCCGTTCTCTCCAACCACTGCTCTGCTTCAAAAGGGTCCACTGTACCCTTAAATTCAGTAGCACCATACTTAATCAACTTATCATACTGCCTAGCTAGAGGTTGTGGTTGCACTACTGGTGCTTGAATTGGGGCTTGAGTAGGCATGTTTCCAGCCATTTGTTAGAACAAAGTAGCCATCTGTTGAGCAAACTGAGCAGGAAACTGCAGCATGGGTGCAGCTGGTGCACCTAACTCACTGCATTCTAAAGAGCTGGGGCTTCCCCCTGTGCCTCAGCTTCGACTGATTGCTCAACTAAGTGATCTCCTTCCTCTATATTAAATTAAAGGATATTCTATCTCGTGAACAAACAACACAAGGAGATTTTCCTCCATCAGTTCATGTTCATAATGTAATACACCGTATGCATTAAACAATGACATTGAGAAATTGCACTTATCAAGAAACATACTCAAATTCATAGTTCAAAATAAACTTTGAAAACTAGCTCTGATACCACTAAAACATGTCACACCTTACCCCTCCGTAAGGCATAACATGATCCCGTAGTATACCTAATGAATTACCGAACTTTGTCTACTAATAACCCATTAAATATACTACTAGGGATTTTAAACCAATTTCCAATCATTTTAAAGTGGTAGGTAATGTTGACTAATTATATAAAATCTTTAATTCAAGTTTAGGTTATAAATAAAAATTTTAAATTAATTTGAAATCTCTAAAAATTTTACAAAAAATTTGGCAGAGTGCCATCTATATTTTGGGAATATAGTTCTTTAAAAATCTGTTAAAAACACTTCCAATACATTTAATGCCCACAACTCCAATATTCTCATCACAATTTAATCTCAATAACCATAATTTTGAGCAATTTATTATTTTTAAAAATAATGTAAACAAAAAAAAAAGAACTTTGACTTTTCATTACTAAGAAATAATAAGTTTGCAGTACAAATATTTATAATGGTCAAAATAAAAGTCCAAAATTTATTATACATTATACAACTACTCAAGTCCAATAAACATACACACAGTTACATATACATTAAAATAAAAATTTACAAGGGTATAATCTATATACCCGATAATGATCCCAAAAATTCTAGTCACTTCGAGTCCCAAGCAGCCTACTCTGTTGCTTTATCTGCCTCTTTACCTATGACAGCAATAAAAAGCTATTGTTGAGCCAAAGACTTAGTAGTGCACAATATGTCACACCCTACCCCTCAGTAAGACGTAACATGATTCCGTAGTACATCTAATGAATTATCGTACTTCGCCTACCGGTAACCCATTAAATATACAAGGGATTTTAAAACAATTTTCTTACTTTTTGAAGGTGGCGAGCACTTTTGGTAAGAATTAAAAACTTTCACTTGAAGTTTAATGACTAGTTAAAACTTTTGAATATTTTTATTTTTACACAAATTTTGAAAAATTTTTGGTAGAGTGCCATCTATATTTGGGAAAAATAGTTCTTCAAACATCTGTAAAAACACTTCCAATAATTCATTTCATCAAAATTAACCACTTCCACAACGAAAATCAATATCGTTTCTCCCAACTCCATAATTCAAAATAATTCTCAATTCAATTGTCTTCAAAAATAATATTAAATGACTTCATTCATATTCCACTAAAGAAAAATTAATTTACATTCATTACAAAACTCAAAAATAAGTTTGAACATTACAATAATTTGCATTTCATTACATACCAAAATAATATTACAAAAGTTTTTGTACAACTACTCAAATAATTTACACACATATATTTACATGCATAATCAAAATCTAATATACAAGGGTATACCTATAAAATACTCGAAGCTAGTCACAAGCAGTCTTCAAGGTGCAACTGCAGGAATCTCACTCAATTGCTCTATCTCTATTCTCACCTGCAACAGCATACAAAGCTATCACTGAGTGGTAAACTCAGTGGTACACAACTATAATTTAAAATGTAATACAATATATATTGACAATAATTATACCAAAAATTTTGAAATCTCGAAACTTAACCAATTTCTAAATGTTAAAATTTTCATTGCCAATAATAATAGTCACTTGTTAAAATAACCTTGATCAAAATTTCAATTTGTCAAATCACAACTGAACAATAAAAATAATTCCTGCAATTATGGAAATAAACAATTATTTTAATAAAATCATTTGTGCACAATCTTATTTAAAATCACAGTTTCTTATCAGTCAAAATCCATTATTTATCTCACTAACTATGCAAGACTAATCCAAAAGGGCCATCTTTGGGATAATTCTAACTCTCTATGGTCGGGGAGGTCGAATCATCCTGCACAGTACACAACACAATAATGAAACTTTCGACGGGACAATAACAATTACTTAGATCTAACCTCTAATAAGAGGAGGATCTAAGCCTATGCACATACCATGGTATTCGAAACAAAACAAAGCTACCTCCATTGTCTCCTCAATAAATGATATAGAGACGGGTAATAACCTAGTCAAGCATCTATAGTGAGATATAAAACCATATCATGCATTTCTTTATCCTTTTTGTGAGCATAAATCACAACACAATTTAATTCAAAGTCAATTTCAATATCCAGTACTTTTTATGCTCATCAAAATTCAAAACATAAATTTGTATTTTTCCATGCAAATTGCCTGTCACAATTCAAAACATAATTTATCTGGTCCAAAACAATATTCAATAATTGTTGAAATAATATTTCACAAAACTAAACTCATGCTGGCTATACCAATTTCAATAATCATTGAAATAAATCCCATAATTGATAAACAAAGTGCACAAGGAAAAATAAAATCATTTAATTATGTAAAATATTCAAAATAAATTCAATTAAAAAGTAGTTGTGCACAAACATCTTTTGTCGACTCAATTTACTCAAACTTTTGTTTCTCCTTCGAAGATCCCTTTCCAACTGAAACATATAAATTTAAAGTGTTTCAGTATCCATTTCTAATACTTAAATTTCAATAATTTCTTTGCAGACTTATCCTACCTATTACGATTTATAAATTTTAGGTCTTTCACATTTTTGTGTATGGTGGCACTATTCATGGCACTATTCAAGTCAAAATGTTGACTTTTCTATACTTAATAGGTTTATTAGTTCTAATTGCACCCATATGCCACATTTTGGATGTCAATTTTGTTGGTATTAATTGCCAATTCAATTTCTAAGTCTGCTAAGAGAAATTACAATTTTTCAGTTTTGGTCTCCTATTTTCTACTATTCCATTGGTCTTGTTACTGTGATAATTTGGCTAAGTGTCATTCATCAAAGTTGTTCCTTATTATCTTAGCTTTAATTGCCTTTTGAATCACTTCATTTGGAGTTTTGTAGCTCAAGTTATGCCTATTTTTCTAAGGCTGGCTGAATTGATATTACCCAAAAATTTGGGCATTTTCTGGATATTGGCAGTTTTTGGTGTATTGATTGCAGGTGGTTTTTCAGATAAGTTATGGTCAAAATTTGGATTTGTTTTCTTCATGAAAGTTGTAGGGCTATGTCTCAGCTTTCTATCAGTATAAGATTTAGGTCACTTGGACCTTCCTAGTGAAGGAACGGAAGCGTGAAAAACACAAGATTATACCATTGAATTCAAAAATTTTCACCTAGGGTCACAAGCACCATGCAAGATTTATTTTTATCTATTTGATTTCAATGATAAACAACATATTAAAACTCTTTTAATATGTTTTTGGATCTGTATTTGCCATTTAAGATTTTAAAATTAATCAGTTAATTTTAGAACCCTAGATTAAATCAAGAGCAGTTACACTAACCTCTTGATGTCTTTGCAGCGTGTCTGCGCCTTTGAGATTCGTCTTCAGGACACCAGATGTTGTCCCTCTAGCTTGTCCACACCAAGAACACCTATGGCAGCCCTTGAACAGCTTCTAAAGCCTTTTCTATTAATTAGAAATTCAAGTTCTGCCTTTTAAGAGATTAGAGATGCAAACAGGACACTAGAAACAATTTCTAGTGTTCTTAATTCAAGAGATTGATGGCTAATCTCTTTGAATTGATGAGAGATGATGAGAATTAGCTGGAGAGGGTCTAAGTGGCTTGACATATGAGGAGAGGCTGCTGGTTATGTTTTCATTTCATAACCACACTTAAATAGCTAGGTTAACACATTAAACCCTAGCCACATGTCACCTTTTGATTAGCTCTAGGTTTAAGTGACCCAATCACATTGTGCCAAGTGTCAAACCTATATTTAATCTTGATTTTAATCATCTTACATGATTAAAAATATTTGGCAAGCTTATGTGTTATGCCATGTGTCACCATCTCATGGTGCCACGTGTCACAATCGTGAAATGACCAAAATGCCTCTGTCTTAATTTTGAGTTCTTAACCCAAAATAATTATTTTCTTCTTCTAATTAATTTATATCAAATATAAATTAATTAATTAATCTCTATTAATTAATTTCTCATCAATTAAATTCATATTTAAACACTTTAAATATAAATTTAATTTATACTACATCCAATAATCTAGATTTGGTTTCAAGTCATGCTAGGGACTTTGCAATTTAATTGCAAACCAAATCTATTTAATTAATCAATTAAACTCTTTAATTAATTAATTAAATCATATTTAAATAGGTGATAACTTGTGTATGTGTGTGAGTTACTAGGCTCATCACTAATTGGCAATGAGACATGATATCAACTCTTAATATCATCAGAACTCTTTCTTACCATAAATGATTTCTCTAAATCATTTTATGAACCTCATAGACCATGGTTAACACCTAGCATAGCATGCCATGGCCACCCAATTAGTAATAAGATTTACCTTAAATGAACCTATAATCATATGTTACCATGCACTAGAATCTCTCTGTAACAAAATCCCAACTCAAGCTGGAGTCATGGTTTATGTCAAACTCCATTTGCTATGAATATTATGTTCTCTTTTAATTCCAGTTCTTGATTAAAAGATTTTCTCATCAGAAACTCTTTTCTGAATAAATCTATCTGTCCTGGCCAGGAACTTGAAACATCAAGAACAATTAAATGAACATAGGATTTTATCTCTATTTACTTAGAGGAACAGATTCCATCTTGATCAACACCTACCTCCATATATAACTAGCAGTATCCAACACATGACCATATTCACATACATAGTACAAGTATGAAAGCGATATCAAACTCGAACTACCTATATACAAGATAAGCTGCTATCTCGGTCTAAAGATTATATGCACCGATATGATTTATGACAAAACATTGACAAGAGTAAACTCCATGTGCTTGTCATAAGTGTCACTGGTTCGGCCTACTTATCATTTATAAGTGCCTATCATGTTTGTTATATGGCATGAGACTCACCATTCCATCTTATTTATATCTCATATAAATAACTTGGGAACAAACATGAATACAATCTTTCTGGATAAGTCATGTCCTTATTATGAAGTATCCTCGATTGTGAACCTATTTATGATACTTTGTGCTAGAAATATTGTCACTCATATTCTTAACAACTTAAGAATAATATTTCTAACAAAATATCAATGGACCTTTTCTATTACACATAAATATATTATGTAAACGGAAAAGTGGAAATGCCTTTTATTATTAAAAATATGTACAAGATACATACTAAATGATATGCTCTAGGGCATACTACTAACACCTAGACCAAGTTATGGTCATCTAAGTAACTATTGTTCAATTGGTCATTTTTGTACAGGGCAGTGTGCCCTAATCCGAATTTGGCATAATTGTTCACTAAGTTATGGTCATTTTCTGAGCATGATTCCGAAATAAAAAATGGTCCATTTTGTGTCTAGTTTCATTCCCAATTGGCCTCACACCAACTGGGTTGGTAAATTTTTAGTTTTAGTCCCTGAAAGGGACTTAGGTCAAGCTGTCTGCATATTGACCTTAACCAATCTGAGTTGAAACTTGGTTCTAACAAGTCACACACACCACAAATGGTCACAATTGACCATTTCTCAACTGAAATAAGGTCATTTACATCAATTGACCAATTCCCAACTTTTTCTCCAATTTTTCACATGCTCAAAACCCTAATCACATAGAGTTCAAATCTAATGCATTCAAAGTGCACATTCAATGTCTACATACTTCATTCAACTTAAACAACCAATCAAACACATCAAACTCATTCATTTCAAACCCTAACTAAGGCTGGCCAAAATTCTCTTTTGGTCCCCCAATAATTGTTTTCTTTTAATTTTAAATCTACATTTTGAAATTTTCATTTTTCAAATTTTATTAGACAGTTAGGTCAGGAGTCAGCTCTAGCGGTAAATTAACCAAATTGCCCCTCGCTGTTTCAATTTGGTTTGCAATTTATTCAATATTTCTTTTGGATCCCTGATTATTTGACCTGCTTAAAAATTCTTTTATGTGAATTTCTCTTTTTCACTGTGTTCGCAATAGTCCTAAGGACTGCAGCGCCACATTTTTCTTTTCAAAATTTGAGTTAAGACTGACCTCGTAGTCATTTTCCGGGAAGGTCACTCATCGCTGTGACTCCCGACTCATTTAAATTTTTATGCTTTGTTTTTCTTCTTTATGCTTAACTATTTGGTAATTACTAATTATTTGCGTTCAAGGCTTATCTAGGTATCTTAGACATGGTTCTAATTCTCTTAATTGTCCGGACCGACACCAGTCACCGGAACAGTAAAATATACCAGGCTATGCAAATAGGGGTGTTACACAATATAAAGAAAATAATAATTTACATAGCAAATAAATCACAATTTCTTTCCAAGTAAATCAATTCAATATTAATACATATAAAATCATGCTTTATTTCTAAAGCTAGAAAATTTCTTAATAAAAAAACATATTTCATTCTATCAATCATAAACCAAAATTCTAAAAAGACACAATTTTGATCATGACACGATTTCCAATTCATCCTAATAACCAAAGGCTAATGGGGAATACCAAGGCTAGCTAGCACAAATATATGAGTACTCATTCAATTCGTCCTCAACTGGCACACACCACAACAATTTAACCAGAGAGAAAATACAAATCCAATTCATCCCACTAGGTAAGCTTGTGATGCCCCTTACCCATCTACTATATAGCCGAGCAAGAAGTGCCACATTCGGTGCCGGAGCACCCTATATTGTCTTATCATATCCATTGTGAATTTTTAATATCATTTAAAATAGGTAATCCATGTGTAGAATTTTTTTTATACCACTTATTTCTATGGAGACCCGGAAAGAGCCTCCTCTATTTTGTTAGCATCTAGCAGGTTCCCCTAATTACCTGTTAACAAGTTCATATTCATTTCATACATTTCCATATCACATCCTATTTTATCATATCATCCACAATTATTTACGAGTTCTCAAAAGGGTATCATCTATTGCATTCATATAGAAATTCATAGACAATAATTTACAAGTTTACTTACAATCTCAAAGTTTATTTACAATTCAAAATGAAATACATCATGTGTTTATGTACAATGAACAAAAGAACAAAATCTAGACATACATGGGCCCTACCAACAAAATTACAACTGCAGAGGTGACTAACAGACACTGGCAAATCTGATCGGTCTCTGTATGAGCACTACTGATGTGGCTGCTCGGACTGGTCTCCAATACCTACGTGATGGAATAACTAACGCGCTAAGCATAACACTTAGTGGTGCATAATTTATAATAACAATAATTAAACAATTGAAATAATCATTCTATATGGCAATTTATAATTTCTAGGTATTTTACATTTTTACTGCACTTTGGAAACAATTGAATTTATCGAGATCTTTTTGGTTTACTTATTGTATATTCTATCTTAATTAATCATTATTAATGCCCAAGAAACCTATAACAGATTATAAAAGCTAGATACACGGGAGTATACTAGTTAGACAGCTATATGTTTATCTAGTATACGTCGGTCATGTCAAGCATGAAGCTTGTGGGCAAGCATTTAAGCCAGATATAATATTAGGCACATTGTGTTAGTAGTATGCCCTAGAGCATATCATTTAGTATGTATCTTGTACATATTTTTATTAATAAAGGCATTTCCACTTTTCCGTTTACATAATATATTTATGTGTAATAGAAAAGGTCCATTGATATTTTGTTAGAAATATTATTCTTAAGTTGTTAAGAATATGAGTGACAATATTTCTAGCACAAAGTATCATAAATAGGTTCACAATCGAGGATACTTCATAATAAGGACATGACTTATCCGGAAAGATTGTATTCATGTTTGTTCCCAAGTTATTTATATGAGATATAAATAAGATGGAATGGTGAATCTCATGCCATATAACAAACATGATAGGCACTTATAAATGATAAGTAGGCCGAACCAGTGACGCTTATGACAAGCACATGGAGTTTACTCTTGTCAATGTTTTGTCATAAATCATATCGTGCATATAATCTTTAGACCTGAGATAGCAGTTATCTTGTATATAGGTAGTTTGAGTTTGATTGCTTTCATACTTGTACTATGTATGGGTATATGGGCATGTGTTGGCTCCTGCTAGTTATATATGGAGGTAGGTGTTGATCAAGAAGGAATCTGTTCCTCTAAGTAAATAGAGATAAAATCCTATGTTCATTTAATTGTTCTTGATGTTTCAAGTTCTGGCCAGACAGATAGATTTATTGAGAAAGAGTTTCGATGAGAAAAATCTTTTAATCAAGAACTGGAATTAAAAGAGAACATAATATTCATAGCAAATGGAGTTTGACATAAACCATGACTCGGCTTGAGTTGGGATTTTGTAAGAGAGATTCTAGTGCATGGTAACATATGATTATAGGTTCATTTAAGGTAAATCTTATTACTAATTGGGTGGCCATGGCATGCTATGCTAGGTGTTAACCATGGTCTATGAGGTTCATAAAATGATTTAGAGAAATCATTTATGGTAAGAAAGAGTTCTGATGATATTAAGAGTTGATATCATGTCTCATTGCCAATTAGTGATGAGCCTAGTAAGTCACACACATACACAAGTTATCACCTATTTAAATATGATTTAATTAATTAATTAAAGAGTTTAATTGATTAATTAAATAGATTTGGTTTGCAATAAAATTGCAAAGTCCCTAGCATGACTTGAAACCAAATCTAGATTATTGGATGTGTAGTATAAATTAAATTTATATTTAAAGTGTTTAAATATGAATTTAATTGATGAGAAATTAATTAATAGAGATTAATTAATTAATTTATATTTGACATAAATTAATTAGAAGAAGAAAATAATTATTTTGGGTTAAGAACTCAAAATTAAGACACAGGGGCATTTTGGTCATTTTGTAGTGTGACACGTGGCATCATGAGATGGTGACACATGGGATTACACATAAGCTTGCCAAATATTTTTAATCATGTAAGATGATTAAAATCAAGATTAAATATAGGTTTGACACTTGGCACAATGTGATTGGGTCACTTAAACCTAGAGCTAATCAAAAGGTGACATGTGGCTAGGGTTTAATGTGTTAACCTAGCTATTTAAGTGTGGTTATGAAAAGAAAACATAACTAGCAGCCTCTCCTCTCATATGTCACGCCACTTTGAGCCTCTCCAGCCATTCTTCTTCATCTCTCATCAATTCAAAGAGATTAGCCATCAATCTCTTGAATTAAGAACACTATAAATTGTTTCTAGTGTCCTGTTTACATCTTTAATCTCTTAAAAGGCAGAACTTGATTTTCTAATTAATAGAAAAAGCTTTAGAAGCTATTCAAGGGCTGCCATAGGTGTTCTTGGTGTGGACAAGCTAGAGGGACAACATCTGGTGTCCTGAAGACGAATCTCAAAGGCGCAGACACGCTGCAGCACATCAAGAGGTTAGTGTAATCGTTCTTGATTTAATCTAGGGTTCTAAAATTAATCTGATTAATTTTAAAATCTTAAATGGCAAATACAGATCCAAAAACATATTAAAAGAGTTTTAATATGTTGTTTATCATTGAAATCAAATAGATAAAAATAAATCTTGCATGGTGCTTGTGACCCTAGGTGAAAATTTTTGAATTCAATGGTATAATCTTGTGTTTTTCACGCTTCCGTTCCTTCAATTGGTATCAGAGCCACTATATTTGCCATTTAGATTGTTGATTATATAATTTAATTGTGTGTTTGATCATGAGATCAAGAGATTCATTGCTGGTTGGATCATGAGATGTGGCGTCACACATGGAGAAGCCACCATTGGTGGCGGCAACAATGGTTCCATGGGTGATTCAAGGTTTGGCTTTTAATTCTGCAATTGTTGTATGATCTAAGGCCTATTCTTTGACTAATTAAAGTGTTTAATTAGTTGTTTTAATCACACAATTAAATTATGATTCAAATCAGAATTTTAAAAAATGTTTGAATGTGATTCAAATCTGAATTTTAAAAGTTGTTTGAATGAGATTCAAATCTGAATTTTTAAAGTTGTTTGAATCATATTTAAATCTGATTTTTTAAAATTGATTCAATAAAATTCAGATGTGATTTTTTAAAAAATATTTGAATGTGATTCAAATTTGATTTTTTAAAAAATGTTTGAATGTGATTCAAATCTGAATTTTTGAAGTTGTTTGAATGTGATTTAAATCTGAATTTTTAAATTTGTTTGAATGAGATTCAAATCTGAATTTTTAAATTTATTTGAATCATATTCAAATCTGGAATTTTAAGTTGAATATGAGATATTCAATTTAATTTAAGAATGTATGTTTTATTTAATTGTTAAATAGTGATATGCATGATGGATGATCATGGACTATAAAAGACCAATGTGATTGGATTTATTTCTTTTATGTTTCTTTGGGATTGTAAATTAATTAATTTATTTTAATATATTTTGGGCATGTATTATTAAGTTTGTAATATTTTTGGGTTGTAATTTCATTTATTTAAGTTCTTGTAAATTCGCCTTGGTATGCCAAGGATTACTATGTAATATTGGATTGCAAGAAGTTCAAGGAGGTCAAGAGCATTGGTGGGACCAGTGGGAGGAATTCAATATCAAGTGTTGATTATGTACTCCTTCAGCAACTCTTGTAAAATGAATGAATGAAATGCACCTAGGAATGCCACGATTCAATTCTTGGTGGCTCAATTGAATCCCTTAGAAAGTCCATGATCATCCCATATTTATGCTTATCCATGAATGCATGAGATGTATGGGAATGTATGCAATTATATGATATATGCATGCTAAATGGATAATGTGCAAAGTGAGACCTTAATAGTAATTAGGATGGCTATAAAATCTTCCAAACAAATGATTAAGTTGGAAATGCTATAATTAAAGTAATTATAACATAAGCCCTCCATTGGGGCAATTATTTTAAGAAATTTTAAATAGTTGCATGAGATGCAATTAATTTAAGAGATTTTCTTAAGAATAATTGTTAAGCATGAGATGTTGTAAATATGTAAATGGTTTGGTGGCCAATATTGGATGTACTGAGGACATTAAAATTATTTGCATAATTCGGCTCAATGGATCAACTTAACTAATGCAAGATAAGTCAATATTGGATGTACTGAGATTTTGAGCATTAGGGGCTAGCAAAGGATTGAACCTCACATGAGATGTGATGGGCAAGGAGTTGCTCACTTATAGTTTATTGTAATTCCAATAATGGATGTACATGAGGATGATCAATAGAATTATAAGAATTCAATCACCCACTAGAAATCCATCCAACTAGGATTTCCGTTTTCTACTTTGGAAGTGTAGTATTCGCTAAGTTAGTGGGAGGACCAATTTGATTAAAAGACCATAATCATTTTGGTTAATTACATGATACATTTACTAATTAATCAGTTATTTACGCAATTAATTTTACGATAATAATGAGCACAGAACAACCACCACCATCCAATATCCTTGCAAGCATACTTGATCACAATAGGTTGACAGGACCTAATCATGCGATTGGCTAAGAAATTTGAAACTTGTCTGAACCTTGAACATATAGGATATGTTCTAGATTCAAATGTTCTGGTCCCTTACCTCCAGAGGCCACACAAGAGGAACATGAAACTTTGGACAAGTGGAAGGAGCATGATATGAGAGCTAAGTGTTACATGCTTGCTTCCATGAGTAATGAGTTCTGAAGCAACATGAGAATATGCGAGTGCTAGTGAGATCCTCCTTCACCTACAAGAGTTGTATGGTGAGCACAGAGAATGCTAGGTATGAGATATCTAAACAGCTTATTCCGTATGAGGATGTCCGAGGATGTAATGTTGGGGATCATGTCCACAAGATGATTCGGCTGATTAAGCAGTTGGAACATCTTGACTTCAACATGGATTTCCAACTACAAATGGATTTGATCCTTCAGTCCCTTCCTGAGTCTTTTGGGAATTTTGTGACAAATTTCTATATGACTAAACAGGAATGCACCTTAGCTGAATTACTCAACATGCTGGTTATTGCCCAAAAGAATATGCCAGGCAATAAAGGAAAAGAGGTAGCTTTGGTTGCATTTTCATCTGTTGGAAAGTCCAATAAGAAGAAGGGCAATAAGAAAAAGAAACCTCAGATTCTGGTCCTTCTAAGAAAATAGCTAAACAGAAAGGAAGACTAAAGCTGATAAAGGCAAAGGAAAGTGTTTCCACTGCCAGCAGGAAAGTGTTTCCATTGCCAATAGGAAAGTGTTTCCATTGCCAGTAAGAAAGTGTTTCCACTGGCCAGAGTGTAGCAATCTAAATGAAAGCAATGCCATGGTGAAAATCAACTCAAGTTCAAAATATACTTGGCACTTAAGGTTAGGTCATGTTGCGTAAGATAGGATTGCAAAATTGGAGAATGGGGATTCTATCCTCATTGGGCTCTGAGCCTACTCCAACTTGTGAATCTTGCCTTCAAGGCAAAATGACTAGATCACCCTTTGTTGGACAAGGGCTAAGAGCTGAAAATATTTTGGAACTAATACATAGTGATGTATGTGGTCCATTTAAAGAAATGGCTAGAGGGCTTTCATTATTTTATTACCTTTACCGATGATAAATCAAGGTTTGGGTATTTGTATTTGATGAAATACAAACATGAATCCTTTGAAAAGTTCAAAGAATTTAAATCAAGTAGAATATCAAACAGAAAAAATATTAAAGCTCTTCGATCGGATCGTGGAGGTGAATATTTGAGTCTTGAATTTGATGAATACTTGAGAGAGCATGGCATTGTTTCTCGGTGACTCCTCCAGAACACCACAATTGAATGGTGTATCGAAGGAGAAATCGTGCCCTATTAGATATGGTACGTAGTATGATGAGCTATACTGATATGCCAATCTCCTTTTGGGGATTTGCATTAGAATCAGCTTTATATATTCTGATTAGGATTCCATCAAAATCAGTTTCTTCCACACCTTATGAGATATGGCATGGAAGAAAACCAAGTCTTAAGCATGTTAAGATTTGGGGTTGTCCAGCTTATATCAAAAAGCTGAACACTGATAAATTGGAGACCAGATCAGAAAAAGGTCGATTTGTTGGATATCCAAAAGATAGTTTTGGATATTATTTTTATTTGCCTACTTCACAAAAGGTTGTGATAAGTAGAGATGCCACATTTCTTGAACAACAGTTTGTTCAAGAAGGAGGCAAAGGAAGGCAAATAGAGTTAGAATTGGAGAATTCTGACCAACCAACAGATCAGATGGATATAGATCCATCTAGTCAACCTATACCCATTGATGAAACATCTACATGTTCCTCATAGAACAACTGAGGGTATCTCACCCACGGTGAGATATGGTTTTCTTCATGAAGAAGAACAAGAGTTGTCTACTCATGAAGAAGTAGATCATGGAGATGATCCACTTACCTATGAAGAAGCTATATCAGATATAGACTCTTCAAAATGGATTGATGCTATGAAATCTGAGATTGATTCCATGTATAAGAATCAAGTTTGGGATCTTGTTGACCCACCTGAAGGTATTGTACCTATAGTGAACAAATGGGTTTTCAAGAAGAAAATTGGTTACGATGGAAAGGTAGAGACCTATAAGGCAAGTCTAGTAGCGTAAGGGTTTCGCCAAAGTCAAGTAATAGACTATTATGAGTCTTTCTGGACTGTTGCCATGCTTAAATATATTATGATTTTATTATCAATATCTGCATACTATGATTATGATATTTGTCATATGGATGTCAAAACAGCTTTTCTCAATGGATACATTTAATAAAACATTTTCATGTAACAACCTAGGGGATTTGAATCCCAAGATGGTTCCAAGGTATGCAAGCTAAAGCGATCCATTTATGGGTTGAAACAAGCTTGAGGAGTTGGAACATCCGTTTTGATGAAGCCATTAAATCTTTTGGTTTTATCAAAAATGAGGATGAGCCATGTGTATATAAGAAGGTTAGTGAGTGCTATCACTTTCCTTGTCTTATATGTGGATGACATCTTGTTGATGGGTAATGATACGGGTATGTTGGACTATAAAGGTATGGTTGTCAAATACATTCTCCATGAAAGACTTAGGAGAGGCAACCTATATTCTTGGGATTCGCATCTATAGAGATAGAGCGAAAAGAATAATTGGTTTATCTCAAAGTCTATACTTGAAAAGGTGTTAAAGAGGTTTAACATGCTTGATTCCAAGAGAGGATTGTTACCAGTGAGACATGGTATCCACCTTTCTAAAGAGATGTCTCCAAAGACACCAAGAAAGAGATAAGATGGCCAGATTCCATATGCTTGGCTATTGGAAGTTTAATGTATCCAATCTTGTGTACTAGGCCTGATATCGCATATCTCGTTAGTTTGACTAGCGGTATCAATCCAATCCAGTTTGGAACATCGATAGTCACAAGAATATTCTTAAGTACTTGAGAAGAACTAAGGATTTATTCTTGATTTATGGAGGTGGAGACTTGCAATTGGATGGTTATACCGATTACGATTTCCAATCGATATCGATGATAGAAAGTCTACCTGCGGATATGTGTTCATTTGTAATGGAGGTGCGATCTTGGAAGAGTTCCAAACAGAGCACGATTGCAGATTCCACTCATCGAGGTCGAGTATATTCTCGCATCGATTTGCCGCAGGAAGCTGTTTGGATAAAGAAGTTCGTAACAGAACTTATAGTAGTTCCTTCCATTAAGTCAGCAGTTCCACTACACTGTGACAATAATGGAGCAGTCATACAGGCTAAGGAACTAAGGTCTCACCCAAAATCCAAACACATAGAAAGGCACTACCATATTATCAGGGATATAGTTGGGCAAGGCGATATAGCCATGCAGAAAATATAACATCAGCTAAAAAACCAGCTGATCCATTCACTAAGCCTATGTCACAGACTCAGTTAGACCGACATCTTGAGAAGATAGGTCTAACATATTGTAATGAATGGCTCTAGTGCTAGTGGGAGATTGTTAGTAGTATGCCCTAGAGCATATCATTTAGTATGTATCTTGTACATATTTTTATTAATAAAGGCATTTCCACTTTTCCGTTTACATAATATATTTATGTGTAATAGAAAAGGTCCATTGATATTTTGTTAGAAATATTATTCTTAAGTTGTTAAGAATATGAGTGACAATATTTCTAGCACAAAGTATCATAAATAGGTTCACAATCGAGGATACTTCATAATAAGGACATGACTTATCCAGAAAGATTGTATTCATGTTTGTTCCCAAGTTATTTATATGAGATATAAATAAGATGGAATGGTGAGTCTCATGCCATATAACAAACATGATAGGCACTTATAAATGATAAGTAGGCCGAACCAGTGACGCTTATGACAAGCACATGGAGTTTACTCTTGTCAATGTTTTGTCATAAATCATATCGCTGCATATAATCTTTAGACTGAGATAGCATGATTATCTTGTATATAGGTAGTTTGAGTTTGATACTGCTTTCATACTTGTACTATGTATGGGTATATGGGCATGTGTTGGCTCCTGCTAGTTATATATGGAGGTAGGTGTTGATCAAGAAGGAATCTGTTCCTCTAAGTAAATAGAGATAAAATCCTATGTTCATTTAATTGTTCTTGATGTTTCAAGTTCTGGCCAGACAGATAGATTTATTCGTAAAAGAGTTTCGATGAGAAAAATCTTTTAATCAAGAACTGGAATTAAAAGAGAACATAATATTCATAGCAAATCGAGTTTGACATAAACCAAGACTCAAGCTTGAGTTGCGATTTTGTAACAGAGAGATTCTAGTGCATGGTAACATATCATTATAGGTTCATATAAGGTAAATCTTATTACTAATTGGGTGTCCATGTCATGCTATGATAGTTGTTAACCATGGTCTATGAGTTTCATAAAATGATTTAGAGAAATCATTTATGGTAAGAAAGAGTTACGATGATATTAAGAGTTGATATCATGTCTCATTGCCAATTAGTGATGATCCTAGTAAGTCACACACATACACAAGTTATCACCTATTTAAATATGATTTAATTAATTAATTAAAGAGTTTAATTGATTAATTAAATAGATTTGGTTTGCAATAAAATTGCAAAGTCCCTAGCATGACTTGAAACCAAATCTAGATTATTGGATGTGTAGTATAAATTAAATTTATATTTAAAGTGTTTAAATATGAATTTAATTGATGAGAAATTAATTAATAGAGATTAATTAATTAATTTATATTTGATATAAATTAATTAGACGAAGAAAATAATTATTTTGGGTTAAGAAATCAAAATTAAGACACAGGGCATTTTGGTCATTTTGCGGTGTGACACGTGGCATCATGAGATGGTGACACATGGGATTACACATAAGCTTGACAAATGTTTTATAATGATGTAAGATGATTAAAATCAAGATTAAATATATTTTTGACACTTGGAACAATTTGAGTGTGTCACTTAAACCTATAGCTAATCATAAGGTGACATGTGGCTAGGGTTTAATGTGTTAACCTAGCTATTTAAGTGTGGTTATGAAAAGAAAACCTAACCAGCAGCCTCTCCTCTCATATGTCACGCCACTTTGAGCCTCTCCAGCCATTCTTCTTCATCTCTCATCAATTCAAAGAGATTAGCCATCAATCTCTTGAATTAAGAACACTATAAATTGTTTCTAGTGTCCTGTTTACATCTTTAATCTCTTAAAAGGCAGAACTTGATTTTCTAATTAATAGAAAAAGCTTTAGAAGCTATTCAAGGGCTGCCATAGGTGTTCTTGGTGTGGACAAGCTAGAGGGACAACATCCGTGTCCTCAAGACGATCTCAAAGGCGCAGACACGCCGCAAAGACATCAAGAGGTTAGTGTAATCGTTCTTGATTTAATCTAGGGTTCTAAAATTAATCTGATTAATTTTAAAATCTTAAATGGCAAATACAGATCCAAAAACATATTAAAAGAGTTTTAATATGTTGTTTATCATTGAAATCAAATAGATAAAAATAAATCTTGCATGGTGCTTGTGACCCTAGGTGAAAATTTTTGAATTCAATGGTATAATCTTGTGTTTTTCACGCTTCCGTTCCTTCACATTGGCCAACAGGTAGGCATAAAGCTTGTAGAACAATCATGTTAGATAGATTTTATCTGTTAATGATTGTTCTTATGGGTAGTATTGCTATCTATAGTCCCTAATTGGTATACCAATTGATCCAAATTAAATAAATAAGTCTAGGTATACTATGGGCAATTAAACATTATTACTTATTTATTTGAAATGTTCATGTCATTTTATAGTGGGAAAATAGGTCCCACATACCCCTTTTATGTGATTTAGTGTTTAATAACTTATTAGAGTTAAATTCCTACCATAAGATAATTTATCTCATGAACCTTTCTTTAGGTTCAGTTTTTGAGTCTTAATTTCACCTATCCATTTGATTAATTTGGCCACACTTCCTCCATGGAAGTTGTTCTTCTATGTCTTATCTTTATTTTCCCTTTTGAGTCATGTCAATTTGATTTTTAGAACTCAAGTTATGGTCAGATAACCATAACTGATTCATTTTCATATTCTGGTTTCTTAACTAGGCAGCTTTTGGACTTAAAATTTACCTAATTAATGGAACATGTTGCAGTCACTTTTAGGCATGCTGATCTTCATAGAGATTGTTTTCTTGTGTCTTATTATCATTGAGAAATTTGTATCATAATTTTTCAAGTTTTTTGGAATTAATTATGGCCAATTAACTGACCCAAACTCATGTACCCTATGCCAACAGGATTTCAATTTAGGTCAGTGACTTCAGGTCAACTTTTGAGGTTCTTACATTCATAATTTGAGGAAGGTTTCTAAAAAAAAGTTGGAGCCCTATTTCTTAGGTTTCTGGAAAGGTATTGCTCATCCCAGTTAGATTTTTCTAGTGGGAGATATGACTAAAATACTGTTCTAGGGTTAAATGAAGTTTGGTCAAATTCTA
Source organism: Hevea brasiliensis (assembly GCF_030052815.1). Taxonomy (NCBI): domain Eukaryota; kingdom Viridiplantae; phylum Streptophyta; class Magnoliopsida; order Malpighiales; family Euphorbiaceae; genus Hevea; species Hevea brasiliensis. The sequence goes on along the minus strand of NW_026614624.1, from coordinate 107,150 downwards.
GGTTTTGATATATTGACTTGTTCTAACAATTTGACCTAGTTCACTTGATTTCTAGGTTTTGGTCAAAATACCAAATTTTCAAATCTGTGTCTTGTGGAAATTTTGCCACTGGTTTCATTACATTTGAATTCTTGTAGACCAAGTTATGGTCATTTTTCCAAAACTGATCGGGTAAGTTTATGTCCAGTAGTTTCTGGGCAACCTGGTTCTGGATAGTTTTGCGACCCAATTTGGGCCAGCAATTTCGTTTGGTTTAAGGCATTTCTAGGTTCTGTGGTCTGCATGAAAAGTGTAGCCCTATATCTAATCTTTCCAATGGTATAAAATTCAGGTCATTTGGACCAGTATAAAGGGAATTATGACCAAATGAATATGCACTATTTATTTGGTCATTTTCTGGGTTTTGTGCAGGGTCATCCAGATTGGAATAGTGTTTAGGTCAAGTTTTGGATAGAATTTGGGCATAGTTTCTTCATGAAAAATAGAGTTTTTTGGGCCTAGTTTTACCTCCAAGTAGCCTCATACTAATTGGAGCAACACAAAATTAGTTATGGCTCAAAACTCAAGCTGGACACAGTGAGTCCCAAACCTACCAAAAAAGGCACTCCCAAATATTCAATCTCCTCCAACATACTTCAATTTGCATACATAGCACTTCTATAAGCAACAATCTCATCTCAACCAAGTTAAGTTCCCACAATTTCACAAAATTCCCAATCCATGTACACAAACCCTAATTTCAATTTTCAAACTCAATCAATTCAATCCCTTTTACTTCTCATACTGATACTCATACCAATCATCATCTTTAAACTCATTTACATCATTTGAACACATCAAAGCCCAACACATTTCTTGGCTACCGAAATTTGGCACATCATGGGTTCATGAATTTCTTTTTAATTTCTTAAAATTTCCACTTATCTCAAGTCACTTTTAAGGATTAAAAGAGGAAGGAAGGAAGAAAAGCACTTACCTCTTGTGACCCAACTTGTAAACTTCCTAAAACCTCAACTTTCCTTCTTCTTATGGCTACCAATAGCTTCCTTATGGAATTGGTTAAATTTTTAATAAAGAAGGCTAAGGGTTTTGATGAGTAAATGAGGAGAAAATCAAGCTTTAAGCTTCAATAAAAATGGTGGAAGAGAGAAACAAGGTGCCGGCCAAGGGATAAAGAAGAGGAAGAAGACTTGGTTGGTGGCTTATATATATATATATATTTATTTATTTATTTATTTATTTATTGTACTTAAATCTTTATCGTATCTCATTAGTCCATTTCTTTTCTTTTCTTTTCTTCTTCTTTCTCTTCTCGTTTTCCAAATTCAATTTTCTAAATTTTATTTTATGTTAATTATTTTATTCTCAAAATTTTTAATTTGACATTTAGGTCAAAATTCACCTCTGGGGGTGAAATGACCAAAATGCCCCTCTGGTACTCATCGGGTTATTATTATATTTTTGTACCAATTACTAAATTCTCTTAAATTTTATTTTATTTCTCTAAATTTTTCTTAATATTTATTCCCTTAACTTAGCCTCCTCACTATAGTTTAAGTGTAGTTCTAGACATTCTGACTGTCATAATAGACATTAGTCGTCAAAACAGTAGAATGTATGGACTACCTACGGTAAGGGCGTTACAAAGCTAGTGAGGAATTCAAACATATAGTCATGACACTGTGATTTCAAACCATTTCGACAATTTTCCAAGCATCAAAATATCATTCAATTCACTTTCGTATTTTTTTCAAAATAATTTCCAAAAAATTTGGGCTAGCAACACATAATTTTGTCAAGTAAAATATTCAACACAAATGAGGCCATAAATTAATTTCACAACTTACTCAATTCAAAATTAAAATTGAAAATAAAAAAGGGTTAGTTATTGTGCATAAACCTCTAATGAGTCACCTCTCTGTCTTAACTCACTTTTTCCTTCTCTTTCCTGGTCTCCTTTTCTACTGAAACATACAATTTAAAGTGTTTCAAAACTCATTCAACTCATTTCTAATAAATAATTCAACAATTAAATTTTGTAGACTTAATCTACCCCAATAGATTTACAAAATTTGAGTCCTTTGCATTTGGTGCATTCGTGGTAACTATTCACATCACTATTCATTTCAAAATATTGACTTTTTCATACTTAAGGGATATAATAATTCTAATTGTACCCACATACCATATTTTGGGTTACAATTGTGCTGACATTGATTGCCAATTGAAATTCAAAACTCCCTAAGAGAAATTCCAAAATTTCAATTTTGGTCACTTGGGTTTACTATTCTGTTGGACTGATCTATAGTGGAAATTTGGCCAACTTTTCTTCATCAAAATTGTTCCTTAATGTCTTAACTTTAATTATCTTTTTTAGTCACTCCATTTGGAGTTTTGTAGCTCAAGTTATATCATTTTTACTAAGGCTGGCCAAATTGGTCAAAACCCAGAAATTCTGGGTACATTAAGCTTCTAGCAGATTTGGTAACCTAAGTTTGGTTCGCAATTTGACCAGGTTATGATTCAAATTTGGGTTTGTGTTCTTCATAAAAGTTGTTCTACTATGTCTAAGCTTTCCAATGGTTTAAAAGTTAGATGATTTAGACCTTTCTACACTAAGTTATGACCATTTGAACATGTACTATTCATATGGTCAGTTTTATCCAGTGGCAGGGTACCTAATCTAGATTTAGCCAAAATTTAAACCAACTTGTGGTCAGTTTTAGGGCAAGGTTTCTGCATGAAAACTGTTGCTTTGGGTCTTAAAGTTCATTTTCAACTAGCCTTACACCAATTAGAGAAAAAAAATTTCAGTTATAGCCATTTGATTGGACCAAGGTCAAGTTGTCCAAAATTGGACATTACCACATTCACACTTTAATTCCATTCCATGCATTCAACCACACTCATAAACACACCAATTGACCAATTTAAGCATCAATTAAAATCCCCAAATTTTCTCTAAATTTCCAATTGCCAAGAACTCTAACTTTTCAATTACCTCAATTCATGAAATTAAAGTGTACAAGACTCATTTACATACTCAATCAAGCATGAATACACTTTTAATTCCAACAAATTGCATCAAACCTTAGCTCTTCTCAAGGTGGCTGAATTTCCATAGGTCCCATACCATGTCATTTTTATTTCAATTTTCAATAAATTCTAACTTTGTTTAAGTGCCTAATCATAATTATAAAGAGAGAAATAGAAGAATCACTACTAACCTCTTGTTAGAATTTTCCAAAGCTCCAATTCTTCTAGTTTTCTCTTCCTTTTTGCTCCCAATATTCTTGTCAAGATCCAAGGACAAGGCTTACTTAAGGAATTTATGGGATTTATTATAAAAGCTTGAGGTGAGCTTTCATGGTGGAAGAAAGAAAAATGAGAGAGATGAGAGAGAGAACCATTTGGCCACTTGAAGAAGAAGGTGGATAAATTAATTTTTTTTCTTTTTAATTGTCTTTTATGTTAGCATTATCTCATAATTAAATAATTAGAAATTAAAATTGTTAATTGTGTCATGCTTACTTAAGCATGATGATGTGATAATTTGTTTTTTTTTTTTTTTTTTCTTTTCTTTTCTTCCACACACACCTCTTCATTTGTAATCGATTTTTCACAATTTTAATTTCTTATATTTTAATGGAAATTTAGGCCAAGAGTTATATCTAAGGGTGAATTTGACAAAATTGCCCCTTATCGGTCTGATCCGTTTTATCAATAATGCTAGATTGCTTCCTGAACCCTGATCTAATTATTTGAACTTGTTCATTCTTTTCTATGGTTTTTACATTTCCACTAACTTGACAATTATCCCTAGGCCTGGGGTGCTGTAGGGTCCCATTCGAAAATAGGGCAGCGACTGACCTCTTAGTCATTTCCCTATTCGGTCATTCATCGCTGTGGCCTCTGTTCATTTAACCCATTATGCCTTGTTTTCTTGATTTCTATTTTACCTTCATGTAATTATTATCAATTTTTGTTTGTGGCTTTTTTAGGTGACATAAATAAGGTTTTACACATCCAAACTGTCCAAGCAGACACTGGTCACCGGAACAGTGGAATGTATGGAACTAATAAACATAAGGGTGTTACAATGTGAGTAAGCATTTTGTTATGGAAAGTCAATCACTATGTTATGGAAAGTTAATCACTATATTATTTCTCTGTATGTTCTGTATTCTGTATTCTTATTTAGGATTTCTTCCTAATTAGTAGAATACAATTATAGGAATCAATTGTATATATATACCCATGTACAGATTAATTGAAATCATAAGAATTATCTCTTTCTACATGGCATCAGAGTAGGTCATCAATCTAGGGTGACTATTTGTTCTCACTACCTAGTTCATAAGAGACCTTGGCTGCCGACTGGCCGTTTCGATCCCGATCAACATCACCGACGTCGCCTCAACCCCCTCATTCCACCACTATGTGCTGTTGCCTGATCCAGTATACCATTAAAGGACTTCTGAGTTTTCTTTGTCTCAACAAATGGCAGACAATAAGAATGTTATTTCTGATGTGATTCCGGTGATGACTAAGATCACGGAACACAAACTTAATGGTTTGAATTACCTGGAGTGGAGTAAGACTGTTAGGGTCTATTTGCGTAGCATTGATAAGGATGATCACCTTACTGAAGATCCACCCACTGATGATACATGACAAACTTGGCTAAGGGAGGATGCTCGGTTGTTTTTGCTGCTTCGGAACTCGATTCATAGTGAGGTAATTAGTTTAATTAATCACTGTGAATTTGTTAAGGAATTGATGGATTACTTAGATTTTCTGTATTCTGGTAAAGGGAATATCTCTCGTATTTATGATGTTTGTAAGGCATTCTACCGTGCTGAGAAAGAGGATAAGTCTCTCACGGCTTATTTTATGGATTTTAAACGGGTATATGAGGAACTTAATGTATTGTTGCCTTTTATTCCTGATGTGCAAGTTCAAGTGAGGCCCAACGAGAACAGCGGCTATTATGAGTTTTCTTGCAGGCCTTCCTTCAGAGTATGAGACTGCTAAATCTCAGATCCTTTCTAGTTCTGAGATTTCCTCTTTGCATGAAACGTTCACACGGGTCCTTCGTACAGAGAGTACTCAATCATCACAGCTTGCCAGTAGTGCTCTTATTAGCCGTAATCCAAATAGACAACAGGGTAATAGAAGAGGAAGTAGAGGAGGAATTACAGGCAACAGAAATAATCAGCGTAATGGAGAGACTAGTTCTAATCAGGACTCAAGAGGAGTCATTTGTTATTATTGCCATGAGCCTGGCCATACAAAATATAATTGTCCGCAACTTCAGAGAAAAAATCAGCGATCACAGATGGCAAATATGGCAGCAGAGAATTCTACAGTATCTTCCTCTGAGAAAACTATTTCGGTATCTGCAGAGGATTTTGCACAATTTTCCCAGTATCAGGCATCTCTAAAGCCTACTAATTCTCCTGTCACTACGATCACTGAGTCAGGTAAATCCACTACATGCCTTGTGTCTTCTTCATCCAAATGGGTTATTGATTCCGGTGCGACAGATCACATGACAGGTAATTCTAGTCTTCTATCTGCTTTTCAGTCTAATCTCACTTCCTCTATTGTTACTTTAGCTGATGGTTCTACTTCTTGTGTCATGGGTTCTGGAACTGCGAACCCGACTTCATCAATTTCTTTGTCTTCTGTTTTGTGTCTACCAAAATTCTCTTTTAATCTACTTTTTGTTAGTAAACTTACTTGTACCTTAAATTGTTCTGTTTCCTTTTTTCCTGACCAGTGTTTGTATCAGGATCTTACGACGAAGTAGATTATTGGTAGAGGACGCGAGTCAGGTGGTCTCTACATTCTGGAAAATCATGTACCGTGGTCTCTTGTTTGCTCCAATACCTTAACACCTCTTGAAGATCATTGTAGATTGGGTCATCCTTCATTGTCTACCATGAAGAAGCTGTGTCCTCAATTTCAGTCTTTATCAGTACTAGAATGTGAGTCGTGTCAGTTTGCAAAACATCATCGTTTGCCTTTTCTGTCTAGAGTCAATAAACGGGCTTCATCCCCTTTTGAGTTAGTTCATTCTGATGTTTGGGGTCCTTGTTCTGTTACATCTAAAACTGGATTTCGTTATTTTGTTACTTTTGTTGATGATTACTCTCGTGTTACCTGGTTATATTTAATGAAGAATCGTTCTGAGTTGTTTTCTATCTTTTGTGCCTTTTGTAATGAAATCAAAACTCAATTTAATATTTCTGTGCGCATATTAAGAAGTGACAATGCCAAAGAATACTTTTCAGCACAATTTCAGCCTTATATGACACAAAATGGCATTCTTCATCAGTCTTCCTGTGTGGATACCCCATCCCAAAATGGCGTGGCCGAAAGAAAAAATCGTCATCTTCTTGAGGTAACTCGTGCTCTTCTTTTTCAGATGAAAGTACCTAAACACTTTTGGGCGGATGCAGTTTCTACGGCATGTTTTTTTATCAATCGTATGCCGTCTTCTGTCCTTAATGGGGATATTCCTTATACTGCTTTGTTTCCTACAAAATCTTTGTTCCCTGTTAAACCCCATATTTTTGGTTGTACCTGTTTTGTGCGTGATGTTCATCCACAGGTTACTAAATTGGATCCAAAATCTCTCAAATGTGTCTTCCTTGGGTACTCCCGGCTCCAAAAAGGGTACCGTTGTTTCTCTCCTACTCTTAATCGTTATCTTGTTTCTGCAGATGTCACATTTTTTGAGTCCACTCCATTTTTTCCTCCATCATCTGTGTGTGAGAGTCAGGGGGAGGAGGATGATCTCTTAATATATACTGTCCAACCAATGTCTAGTCCTCTCCCACAACCTGTTTGTTCTGTCTTTAGACCTACTCGACCTCCCATTGTTCATGTTTATTCCAGGAGATTGGAGATTCTTGACTCAGATCCTCCACCAGCTACTTCGTTGGGAGATCCTGTACCTCATACTGATCATGATTCTGATCTAGACTTACCCATTGCTCTTCGTAAAGGTAAACGTTCATATACTTACCCTATCTCTTCTTTTGTTTCTTATAATCAATTGTCTTCTTATTCTCTGTTTTTTGTTACTTCTTTAGACTCTGTTCCTATCCCTAATACTGTTGGTGAGGCACTGTCTCATCCTGGCTTGTGTGATGCTGTGAAAGAGGAAATGGAGGCTTTAGATGCTAATGGTACATGGGAACTATTGCCTTTGCCCACTGGTAAGAAAGCTATTGGTTGCAAATGGGTATTTGAAGTAAAGGTAAATCCTGATGGTTCTGTGGCTAGGTTAAAAGCACACCTTGTAGCAAAAGGATATGCTCAGACATATGGGGTTGATTACTCTGATACTTTTTCTCCTGTAGCTAAACTTACTTCTATTCGCTTGTTTATCTCTTTAGCCGCTACATATGATTGGCCCCTGCATCAATTGGATGTCAAGAATGCTTTCCTTCATGGTGATCTTCAGGAGGAGGTGTATATGGAGCAACCACCTGGGTTTGTTGCTCAGGGGGAGTTGGGTAAAGTTTGTAGGCTTCGGAAGTCTCTTTATGGCTTGAAATAAAGTCCTAGGGCATGGTTTGGGAGATTCAGTGAAGCAGTACAGGAATTTGGTATGCAAAAGAGTAAGTGTGATCACTCAGTATTTTATAAGCAATCTGAGGCTAGTCTAATTCTCTTAGTAGTCTATGTGGATGACATTGTCATCACTGGGAGTGACTCTGCAGGTATTTCATCTCTTAAAATCTTCCTCCAAACTCAGTTTCAGACTAAAGACTTGGGATTGTTAAAGTATTTCTTGGGTATCAAAGTTATGAGAAGTAAGAAGGGTATTTTCTTGTCTCAAAGAAAATATGTCCTCGATCTATTGACAGAGACAGGAAAATTAGGTGCTAAGCCTTGTAGCGCACCAATGACTCCAACTTGACAACTATTAGCAGGGGATAGTGAGTTGTTTGAAGATCCAGAGAGATACAAGAGATTGGTAGGAAAATTGAACTACCTTACAGTCACTCCTCCTAACATTGCTTATGCCATTAGTGTGGTAAGTCAGTTTATGTCTTCCCCAACTGTTGCTCATTGGGAAGCCTCGGAACAAATCTTGTGTTATCTGAAGGGCGCTCTAGGAAGAGGTTTGCTATATGGTAATCATGGGCATTTGAATGTTGAATGTTTTTCAGATGCACTGAAATTTGGATCTAAGGTTGAGGAGGTCAACTCTGGATATTGCATTTTTATTGGAGGAAATTTGGTGTCTTGGAGAAGCAAGAAGCGAGTATAGTTTCTCGATCTAGTCTCGAATCCGAATCTGAGCCATGAAACAATCAGTATGTGAGGTAATGTGGATACTTCAATTACTAGATGAGACAGGTTTTAAGACCTCCCTGCCTGCGAAATTGTGGTGTGATAATCAAGCTGCTTTTCATATTGTTTCTAATCCGGTGTTTCATGAGTGGACCAAACATATTGAGATTGATTGTCACTTTATTCGTGAAATGATTCAACAACAGATCATCTCAACAGGACACATCAAAACTAGAGAGCAGTTAGGAGATATTTTCACAAAAGCTCTGAATGGAGCTAGGATTGACTACATTTGTAACAAGTTGGGCATGATTAACATCTATGCTCCAACTTGAGGGGGAGTGTTATGGAAAGTCAATCACTATGTTATGGAAAGTCAATCACTATATTATTTCTCTGTATATTATGTATTCTGTATTCCTATTTAGGATTTCTTATTTAGGATTTCTTCCTAATTAGTAGAATACAATTATAGGAATCAATTGTATAAATATACCCATGTACAGATTAATTGAAATCATAAGAATTATCTCTTTCTACACGAATCATTACACTTTAGAACTTATGTATGTTAAGGTTCAAATTTTGAACCAAATATATATTATGAATGTCTAAGTATGGATGAAAAGACTATAGTGTAATTATTTGGATTATGTTTAAACATGTAAGATATAGGAATGCATGTATGTTTTACAGACTTCAGGCTTGCTATAGATTCTAGCAGCCTTAAGCTGACTCGATCCCTAGCACTAGCAATGGCCCATAGTTTGGGTCATTACAAAGTTGGTATGAGAGCTCTAAGTTAAATGAGTGGACCTAGCTGCTAGTAAATATAACACCCTTACTGTAACAACTCCGTACATTTTACTGTTTCGGTGACCAGTGTTGGTCTAGACAGCTAGAACGTCCGAAAAAAAATTTAAATTAAAGTGAGGTACCATAATTAACTCAAATATTAATAAAAAAAATTTAGAAAAAATTTTAGAAATAAAATACAACCAAGTTAAATGAGCCGGTGCTCAAGCGATAAGTAACCCAGTAGGAAGTTGCGTTCTCACAACTAGGAGCCCTAAACCCTGGAGAAAATTTATAAAATAATTTTTAAGACTCCAGAGAAAAGTTATTGAGGTTTCTGTGGCATTAGAATGCCAAGAAAATGCTTAGAAAAATTTTTAGATCGGTACAGATGATTTTGGCTCAATAAGCCAAATGGAGGGCATTTTGGTCATTTCATCTTCAGAGATGATTTTTGGCCGACTTGTCCAGTTAAGTAAATAATTATTATGATCTAAAATATGAATAAATATTGGTAAAAATTTAATTAGAAATGAGTTAAAGAAAGAAGAAAGAAAAATCAAATAAAAAGGCATTTATGACATAAGCTTCATGTAATTAAAACCCCTTAGCCAATAAAAAATTAACAAATACATTTATAAGATATTAAATAAGAGAAAAGAAGTCAAAATAGGAAAAATCATTATGCTCACCTTCAACATCTTCCCTGAATCTCCATGGCCATTTTTCTTCATCAAATTTTTAAGCTTTAAGCTTGCATTTTCTCTTTATCTATCCACTAAAATCCCTAAGCCCCTTTACTAAAATTTATCCCCACATCAAGAGGAATATTTTAATTATCAAAAAGTGAGGAAATTCCAAAGTTTCTACAAATGCAAGAAGTGGCTAAAGTGAGGTTAGTGCCAATTAATCTTAATTATTTTGTGTATACATCATGGAGAACATGAATTGAGAGTGAAATTTAGCTAATTTAAATAAATTTTGCATGCTTGAATTTTTACAAATTTCAGCTGCCATGGACTTATTAGGGTCTTGATGATTTTTTTTGGATTAAATGAGTATATAAGCTGCCCTTGATATGAACTTAACATTTAGTACATTAAATTGTATGTTAATGGAAGAATAAAGAAATTAAGAATTTAGGGTTTTGAGCAAATTGAGGTTCTGCTCTTATAATGGTATAGGAACATTTTAATTGTCAAATGGTAACCATGTGAAAAGCTTTAAACTGAATATGAAGTGAGTTGAGACTTGGCATTTATGTATGGGTGAGCTGCCTTGGCTGACCTGCACGACTGAGCATGAGTCTAATAGGTTTGGGCAGTTAAAAATGGAATTTTCAAGGTTCAATTGGTGAAAGGACAATTAGACCTAAAACTAGACACATAATGGCACAACTTTGGTACATAAATCTTACCCAGAAAACCAAACCAAGTTGACTTAAAAATTGCCCTAATTCAGGTGACCTGCATTTAGCTTGGGCAAAATGACCAAATAAACAGTATTTATTCATTTGGTTATAGCTCAGTGTAGAAAGATCCAATTGAGTTGAAATTTACCAAAAGAAAGCTGAGACATAGACCTATAACTTTCATGAAGAACACAAATCCAAATTCTGACCATAACCTAGTCAAATTGCCAACCAAACTTAGGTTACCAAATCTGGTAGAACCAGTTTTAACCAGAATTTTGGATTCTGTCTAATCTGGATAGTTATGGTGTTTAGGCCATAACTTAAGCTACAAAACTCCAAATAGAGTGATTCTAGAAAGGAAATATAACTAGACAAAATAAGAAACAACTTTCATGAAGATAATTTTGCCAAATTCCTATTGTATAAATGACCAATGGAACAGTAAATATGAGGCTTAAAATCTGAAAATTTTTAATAACTAACACTAAACTTAGAAATGGTATTGGCAACCAATACCAATAATTTTAGAATGCAAAATGTGGTAGGTTGGGAGTATTAGAACCAATGTACCTATTGTCTATGCAAAAGTCAATATTTTAGTTGACTAATGAAATGAATAGTAACACCTAAACTTAAATTTCAAGAATTGTACAATTTAAAAGTGTAACATGCCCTAGTACACCTAGCAAGATTGGTTTGGATAGGTTGGCATGCCAATAGGGTTCAGTTAGCAGTACTGCACATGGTATTATGCCATTCTGTGATTTTATGGCTTTTAGCCATTCTGACATTGTATTTATACTTGGCCTTGTGCTTAATGTTATTACAGCTTATTAGCTGTTCTGTTGCACACCGGGAGATGCATATGTGACCGATGGTGTGACGGCCTGAGGTACTAGATACCCAGTGCCAGTTTACCCATTTATCCAGTCCAGTCATCCAGTATAGGTTACTTGGGCAACCAAAAATGAAAGTGAATAAATTTAATGAAATTATGAATATAACAAGTACAAAATAAATAATATTACTAATAATGATCGAAAAATTGTTTGCATAAGACTTCAGAATATGCACTACATATTTATTTTCTATTATTTCTTTTTATTTTATTATTGGGACCACTAAGCATTATTGCTTAGCGTGTTGCTTTTTGCCATGCGTAGGTTCTGGAGAGACCGACCGAGAGCCCAGTAGACCTTTGCATCGGTGAGACCTTTTCGCTTCAGATAGTATCCGTGTCACCTCACCATCATCAGTGCATTGGTGGGACACTAGGTTTTATTTTGGTATTTTGTGATTAACTTTTATTTTCTCATGTGTAATTAAGACTTATGTAATATATTTTGGGTATTGATGTAAATAATGAAAATTGTGTTTATGAATGAAAAAGTGAATATTTATTTATGACTCTTATATGAATATCATGTGAAATGAATGAATGAGAAATGGGAGTATATTTGAGAAATATTGAGATATTGTTGATGAAATGGAGTTTGGGATTGATTGAAAATTTTGGAAGTGTTTTCACAGGTTCCGAAGAACTGTTTTATCCATTTTTAGCCAGCACTCTACCAGATTTTCTATAAAATTTGCAGAACCTCAAATAAATTATAATTTCAATAAATGACTTAAATGAATTATATTTCACAAATTGTACTTCATAACTATGAAAAAAATAAATTAGGAAGAATAAAAATAATTGAATTAAAATAGGGTGTTCCGGTACACTGCGTGGCATATCTTGCTCGGCTACACTGTAGACGGGTAAGGGGTGTCACATTTAGTGGTATCAGAGTATGGTTTAAGCGTTTCTGGGCCTAGATTGAGTCCATGCCATGCATTGTACTTGTAAGAGTCAAGGTGACACTAATGCATATCTATTTGTCTTTGTTATTTTGATTAGGATATGGACCCCACATCTCAGAGGGCAGTTAAGGAGGAAGTGGTTAGTCATGCTCCACTGCGATGGCGAGGCGGGGGTAGGGAGAACCTGCTCCACCAGCTCCAGCAGAGCCTACTCAGCCTCCATAGGCCTTGTTCCAGTAAATGGCTGAAATCTTCAGACAAATGGCTGGGGTAATGCCACCACCACCTCCACCTCCACAGCAGAAATCACACCTAGAAAGACTGAGAAAATTTGGAGCAGTGGATTTCTTTGGCAAGAGAGAAGATGATTCTGTTGCAGCTGAAAAATGGTTGAACAGAATAGGAAGGGTTTTAAAACAACTCCATTACACTGCAGAACAAAATCTAGAAGCTGCTATATCTCTGTTGCAAGATGATGCCTACCAATGGTGGGATACAGTGTCTAGTGAAGTGTAGCCAGAAGTAATAACTTGGGACTTCTTCCTCTCAGAATTCAAGAAGAAAAATATATGGGTAGTGTATACCTAGAAGAGAGAAGAAGAGAATTCATTAACCTGAGGCAAAGACAACTGGCAGTGGTCGAGTATGAAAAGGAATTTGTCAGACTGAGCCACTACAAAAGGGAGATAGTCGCTAATGAAGCCGAAAGGCGTAAGAGATTTGAAGAGAGATTAAATGACAACATAAAGATCATGATTACTACCTAGGAAATTACAGACTTCACCAAGTTAGTGGAAGCTGCTATAAAAGTTGAAAAGGTTAGAATAAGTGAACGGACCAGAAGAGAGAGATAGCATAAGAGGGGCCCTAGTCAGTCTAGTATATCTCCTGCACCTGGGAAGAAGTTCAAAGGTCCACCTGCTCAGAGTTCAGGTCAGCCTCAAGGTTAGGGTCAGTCCCAGGGGCTGAGGCCACAGTTCACACCTAAGAGAGGCCAGTCCACACCATCAGTGGGTAGCTTTGGAGGAATAGTGTTTAGGGGACCAGCCCCAGCATCTTCTGCATGTCCACATTGCCTGAAGTGGCATAAGGGGGAGTGTTGGAGAGTGACTGGTACCTGCTTAAGGTGTGGGTCGACAGAGCATCAGTTTAGGAATTGTCTACACAGAACTGCTACAGTTGGTCCAACACAAGCAAGCAGACCTGCTCTTGCACCACAAAGGGGTAGGAAATCTGGCAAATCTGAGGCAGTGGGACCACCACAGAGGCCTGCATCTAAGCCAGCAGAGAGGCCTAAGGGCAGAGCACCTGCCAGAGCCTATGCCATAAGAGCTTAGGAGGAGCAAGATGCCCTGGACGTCATCAGGGGTACGTTCTCCCTCTATAATACATCTGTGCATGAATTGGTGGATCGAGGATTCACTCATTCATACATCTGCATCAACTTACCCGTAGAAAGGGGGATATTGGTAGGGGAGAGTGACCAAGACATTCTAGTCACTAATCCATTAGGCCACAGTGTAGTGGTGAAAAAAGTATACAAGGGTTACCCATTAAGGATTCAGGGGTATGAATTCTTGGCAGACCTGATAGAGTTGCCTTTCCATGAGTTTGATGTGATTTTGGGAATAGAATGGTTGTCACGTCATTAGGCAATGGTTGATTGTAAATTGAAGAGAATTTCTTTGAAAACTCCTAAGGATAATGAGATCATAGTTGTGGGGGAAAGGACAGATTTCTTGTCCAATGTCATCTCAGCCACAGTTGCAAGAAAATTGATGAGAAAAGGCTGTGAAGCGTACCTAGTGCATGTGGTGGATACTAGGCAGGCTAAGCCAAATTTATGTGACATACCCACAGTAAGAGACTTCCCAGATGTCTTCCATGAAGAATTGCCTAGCTTGCCACCAGAAAGGGAAGTCGAATTTGCTATTGAGATACTGCCGGGTACAGCACCAATCTCTATTGCTCCTTATAGGATGGCACCCACAAAATTGAAAGAACTGAAAATCCAGTTATAAGAGTTTCTGGATAAAGGGTTCATATGCCCTAGTGTGTCACCATGGGGAGCTCCAGTGCTATTTGTGAAGAAAAAGGATGGGACTTTAAGGTTATGCATTGATTACCGACAGTTGAATAAAGTAACAGTGAAGAACAAATATCCATTGCCTAGAATTGATGATATGTTTGATCAGTTAAAGGGAGCAGGAGTATTTTCCAAAATTGATCTCAGATCAGGGTATCATCAGTTGAGGGTGAAGGATGCAGATGTGCCAAAGACTACATTCAGGACCCGGTATGGGCATTATGAGTTCCTGGTGATGCCCTTTGGCCTAACAAATGTACCAGCGGCATTCATGGACCTTATGAACCGTATCTTCCATCCATACCTAGATCGGTTCGTAGTGGTCTTATTGATGATATTTTGGTGTATTCCAAGACCAGGGAAGAACATGATGAGCATTTGAGGATTGTTCGGCAAACCATGAGAGAAAAGAAGCTATATGCTAAGTTGTCTAAGTGTGACTTCTGGTTGAATGAGATTGCATTCCTTGGACACATAGTGTCAGCTGATGGGATTAGAGTAGATCCCAAGAAGATAGAAGCAGTGATGGAATGGAAGCCTACCAGGAATACAACTAAGGTCAGAAGTTTCTTTGGGCTAGCTAAAAATTACAGAAGATTTGTGAAGGGATTTTCGTTAATAGCTGCTCCAATGACCAAGTTGTTACACAAGAATGTCATATTTGACTAGAATGACAAGTGTCATACCAGTTTTGAGAAGTTGAAGGCTTTGTTGACTGAGGCATCAGTGTTAACACAGCCAGTGTCGGGAAAGGACTTTGTGGTCTGCAGTGATGCCTCTCATAATGGGTTAGGGTGTGTATTGATACAAGAGGAGAAGGTGGTCGCCTACGCTTCCAGGCAACTAAGGCCACATGAACAGAATTACCCTACCCATGATCTAGAACTTGCAGCAATTATCTTCGCACTGAAGATATGGAAGCACTACTTGTATGGTGAAAAGTGTTACATTTACACAGACCACAAAAGCCTAAAAATACTTGCCAACCCAGAAGGAGCTCAACCTTAGACAGAGGCAATGGATTGAGTTCCTGAAGGACTATGATTGTGTGATTGACTACCATCTTAGGAAGGCAAATGTAGTTGCTGATGCTTTGAGTAGAAAATCCATCACAGCTTTGAGATCATTGAATGCCTATCTATCCTTAGCTCGAGATGGAGCTATTTTGGCTGAGTTGCAAGTGAGGCCAAACCTACTACAGCAGATTTTAGATGGGCAGAAGGCAAATGAAAAGTTAATAACTATTATGAGCAAAATCTTAGAAGGGAAAGCAATTGACTATAAGGTGAAAGCAGATGGGTGTGTGTACTACAAAGGAAGAGTATGTGTACCAGATGATGGGGAATTTAAAGCCAGTATTCTGAAAGAGGCACACACCAATGTTTATGCTATGCACCCAGGAAGAACAAAAATGTATCATGACCTGAAGCTTCATTATTGGTGGCCTAGTATGAAGAAGGACATAGTTGATTATGTGACTAAATGCTTGACATGTCAGCAAGTCAAGGCAGAACATCAAGTTCCATCGGGTTTGCTACAACTTATACGCATACCTGAATGGAAATGAGATTGGGTCACCATGGATTTTGTAAGTGGTCTACCTCTCACCTAGAAGAAGCATTATGCAGTATGGGTGATAGTAAATAGATTGATGAAGTTAGCATACTTTCTGCCAGTAAGGACTGACTACTCATTGGAGAAGTTAGCAGAATTGTATATCATTGAGATAGTCAGTGTAACACCCTCTCGGTAGCAACTCCGTACATTCTACTATTTCGGTGACCGGTGTCGGTCCGGACAGCTAGAACATCCGGAAAAATATTTAAACTAAAGTCAAGAACCATAATTAACTCAAATATTAATAAGAAAAATTTAGGAAAAAAATTTTGAAATAAAATACAATCAAGTTAAACGATCAGGTGCCCAAGCGATGGGTAACCAGAGTGAAGTTGCGGTTCTCGCAACGAGGAGCCCTAGACCCGGGGAAAATTCATAAAATAATTTTTGGGACTCCAGAGAAGGGTCATTGAGGTTCCTATGGCATTAGAATGCCAAGAAAATATTTAGAAAAATTTTTCAATCGGTACAGACAATTTTGACCCGTTAAGCCAAACGGAGGGCATTTTGGTCATTTCGCCTTCAGAGGTGATTTTTGGCCGACTTGTCCAGTTGAGTGAATAATTATTATGACATAAAATATGAATAAACATTACTAAAAATTAAATTGAAAATGAGTAGAAGAGAAAAGAAAAGAAAATGAAAGAAAATACCTAATAATGACATCATATGATGTCATTAAAAACCTATCCACCAATCACAATTTGTTAAACTCATTAAAAGAGATAAAAGTAACCAAAAATTTGAAAAACCAATCTGCATCTTCAACCTTTGGGCAGCCTAAAAAAACATTGAGAGAGAGAGAGAGAGGTTCCACCATTAAAGCTCCTTAAGCTTCATTTCCCACTTCAAACCACCTCAAAACCTTGTCCTCCCTTCACTAAAAATTTCCCTTACCACTAGAGCAAGACTTGGGCAGAAATTAGAAGAAGAGAAAGTGGAAGAAACTGAGCTATGAACAAGCTTAGAAAATCACCAAAGAGGTTAGTGCCATAACCTTTGCTTTTACATCTTTCTAATCATGAATTTGAGCTAAGTTAAGTTAAAAATTTGACAAAAATTGAATTAATGAAGCATGGTTATAGTCCATGAAGTTTTGGCAGCCTTGACATGAGTTAGGGTTAGGAGAAATCTTTGGTTTAAAGTGACATATTGCTGCCCCTCTTATAAATTATATGATTAGTATAGCAAATTAGGAGTGGGATGCATGAATTGGAGGCTTAGTCAATTAGGGTTAGGGTTTTGGAGAGAAACTTGGACCTTGCTTAGGTAATGGTGAATGAACATTTTAATGGTCAATTAGTGACCATTTGAGGTAAGTTGACCATGACTTAGAGTGAATTATAGCATTGCAAACTGGTTTGGTATCTTGCCCAGGACAGCGACAAGGGTGGCTGTGATTCCAGCCCACTTAGACAGCCATAACTTTGGCTATGTAGGTCCAATTGGTGTTTGGCCAATTGGACATGAAACTAGACTTATAATGGCACATTTTTGCTGAAGAAACCATGCCCAAAAGACCAAAGCAAGTGGACCAAAAGTTGGCCCCAATCCGGATACCCTGCACCCAGAATCTGCAAAATGACCAAATGAACAGTAACTGTTCATTTGGCCATAACTCTCTGTAGATTTGGTCAATTGACCTGAAAGTTTTACAGCAACAAGATAAGACATAGAAAAACAACTTTCATGAAGAAACCTACCCCAAATTATGACCAGAACCTAACCCAAATGGCAGTGGAAATCACTGTTCATGGTACTGTAGATTGGTAAATTCTGCAGAATTGAAATCTGGCCAGCTGTGGTTTTTGGACCATATCTGGAGCTACAAAACTCAAAATGGAGTGATTCAAAAACGAAAATTCAACTAGACAAAATAAGGAACAACTTTCATGTTTGCCATTTCCTCAAATTCCCACTACAACAGGACCCAATGGAACAGTAAAATTGGGTCACAAAAACTGAAATTTCTGCTCTTTTGGTTTTAGGCTTGGAAATGGATTTGGTGGTTAATTCCAACAAGTTTTAAATGTAAAATGTGGTACATTGGGGGTGCTAAAACCAATGTACCTATTTTTTATCCAAAAGTCAACATTTTTGTTGACCAATGAGGTGAATAGTGACACCAAAACTTGAAATTCAAAATTTGAAATTAGAAATGCATCTAGGGGACTTTAAATTGCAATTGGCAATTAATACTAGCAAATGTAAAACTTAAAATGTGGGATATTGGTGTAATTAGAATTAATATATCCACTAAGTATGAAAAAGTCAACATTTTGGTTGACTAGTAAGGTGAATAGCATTCAAAATGATTAGTAAATTAAGATGAAAACCTAGAACCAATTCTAAGCTTAAATGCTTAGAATTGTATGACAAATGTAGACTATGCATCCTAGTCAAAATTGTTAAAAAGGAATTAAGGCCATAAATTTGAAATCCATGAAATGTTTATGGATTACTTGAAACATGAAAAATAAGTCACCTAATTGATGTGAATAGATAGTTAGGGCTTATATGCCTATTACAAATGGAATTCATAAAATATTAATAATTCAACTTGAAATATAAAATTTGTAATTACATAAGTAGATTCTTGAATGTATAAATGAGAAAAGGGAAAATGTTTTGAATACAATGGTACATGTGAACCATTGTTTAGAATTGTGATTAATATGAATAACATAATGAATGAATAAATGAACCATATTAATGTATGAATGAGACATTAGTTCTCATTATTGTAGAGAGGAGAAGTATTTTAAGTAAAATGGTATAAAAGGATAATTGATGTGAATTGTGATCATATAAATGATCAAATGAATGTATGAATTATAATTGAAATTTATCATGAAATAATGAAGTCATAAAACACAATATATTAATATTTAATGATATTATGTGCCCGTGTATTGCCTAGACATGTGTGTCAGATTGGATAGTTTGGCATGCCAATAGGGTATTGTTTCCGCAGTACTGCGAAAGGCTTTATGCCTATATTCATGGCTTTATGCCCGTATTCATGGCTTTATGCAGACATTTATGGCTTTTATGCCTGATTGTGTTATCATGGCCCTTTTATCCATACTGACTGCATACGTGGTTGACGTTCTGCGTCCCATGGTATGACGGCCCGAGGCACCGCGGTGTCCAGTGCCAACGACCCGTTATCCAGTTTAGTCAGCCTGTCATAGGTTACTTGGGCAGTGAAATTTATTGAAATAAGTTAAGAATATTAGCAATTAAAAATATTAGATATGAAATAAAAGAAATGAGTAAGATGACTTAAAATAAATTAGAATAGTTATTTATTAAAAAGAATCGAAATGAACTGGACCGATATCAAAATTTACTTATTATGAAATAATCTAAGACAACCGAGGAAGTATTGAGAAAAAGCTAAAAGATTAGCAAGAAAATTATAACACACATAAATATTGCAAATGTGACTTACATGATAATATAAGCATATATTTATTATTTTTAAATCATTTTTCTTTGTACATTATTTCTGTACATTGGCGAAATAAACACTTTTAAAGAAGACTAAATTAGGATAAAACATATCAAATCTTAGAAACCGCATGTGAAGTATAAATAAATCTTAATTATTTAAATTACGTTTTATTTCTATCTTTATTTGTATATTATTTCCTTGTTATATTATTGCACCACTAAGCAGCAATGCATAGCGCGATGAAATTGTTTCCTCGTGCAGGTACTGAAGTTAAAGCCCAGCAAATACTAAACAGAGTTTTTGGAGATTCGATCTGCAGAGCGTTCAAGGTTGTCACCTCCTCAGCAATGCATGTAGATAGGGCTCACATTAAGCATATCATGTATTTTGTGTATGTTATTTATTTCTTATATTGTAATGTAAATTAGCAAATTGTAATTAATTTGTATATCATGTAAATTAATGATCTATTTAATTATTGCATATGATGTAAATTAATGCAAATTTGAGAATTTTGCTATAAGAATGGAGCATGAATGAATTTGTACAAATGAGTATAGATTTGAATTAGATAATGATTTTTCAAATGATGATATGAGTGTGGAAATGATTATGAAATTGAAATGTATGGATAAGATTTTATTTTAGAAATATTGTTGAATTTCAAACAGGTGAATATTGAAATACGCCAAACGATAATAAAATAGGGGAAACTCCGCTGGTTTCTCCATTGAAAAATAATTGATATTAAATTAAATGAATTCAAAATTATTTAAATAAAAATAAAGTAAGATAAGTTAGGGTGCTCCGGCACCGATTGTAGCATGCCTTGCTCGGCTACACTGTAGTCGGGTGAGGGGTGTTGCATTTATTGGTATCAAAGCACAGTTTAGGCGTTCCTAGGCATGGATAGATAGAATAAGATTGTGTGCATGACATGCATTGCATTCATATGAGTCGAGGTGACACTAATGCAGATCTATTTTCTTGGTTATTTTAGGTTAAGGTATGGACTAAGAATCGCAGAGGGCAGTAGAAGAAGAAGTAGTAAGCCGTATCCCGACTGGGAGTGATATTGGAAATTGGGTAAATCCTGCTCCACCAGTGCAAGAGGTGCCTGTACAACCCCAACAGGCCTTGTTTGAGCAGATGACTGAATTCTTTCGACAGATGACTGGGGTTATTCCACCACTGCTTCAGCGGAAATCACCTCTAGGAAAAATTAGGAAATATGGAGCTGTAGATTTCAATGGTAGAAAGGAAGATGATTCTGTAGCAGCTGAGTATTGGTTAGAAAGGACTAAAAAGAGTCTTACAAAGACTCTATTGCACACCGAGCGAGTTTGGAGTGTCTTTGTTTGATTGTTACAAGAAGTCGCATATCGGTGGTGGGATGTTGTAACCAAGGTAGTGCCACCAGCCGACGTAACTTGGGAATTCTTTCTGATAGAGTTCAGAAAGAAATATATTAGCTGTGTTCATGACGAGGAACAGAAGAGGAGTGGTGATCAGCAAAAGAGGAAATTTGGACAGTCTAGTAATAAGAGACCGAGAGAACAGTTAAGCCAGACATCTGATCAAAGTAGGAGATCCAAACCCAGGCTTATACCTAGAAGAGATCAACCAGAAACACTAGTAGTGAGTGCGCCAGGACAAGCAAGAAAATGTGGCCATTGTAACAAGTGGCATAAAGGTGAATGTAGGGGATTGACTGGAGCCTGTTATAAATGTGGGGCCATAGACCATTGTCTGAAAGATTATCCTAAGAGGAATTTAACACGGACCCAAACAGAGGTCGTGGAAGGACCAAGTACAACAGTAACACCACTTCCAAATGTTACCCAAGTCGGAGAGGAACAAGAAGCCCCATATGTGAATTTGAGGTAAACTATTTCCTTTATGATATGCCTAAGTGTATAATGGTAGATTCGAAAAAACTAAATAGTACCATATATACAAAAGAAGTAGACAGATGGAGTAATAGAAAGGTAAAAGAATTATCTCAAAACCCAAAACACCCAATAAATTTCGAGGACGAAATTTAAATTAGAGGGGAAGAGTTGTAACACCCTCTCGGTAGCAACTCCGTACATTCTACTGTTCCGGTGACCGGTGTCGGTCCGGACAGCTAGAATGTCCGGAAAAATATTTAAACTAAAGTAAGGAACCATAATTAACTCAAATATTAATAAGAAAAATTTAGGAAAAAAATTTTGAAATAAAATGCAACCAAGTTAAACGAGCCGGTGCCCAAGCGATGGGTAACCAGAGTGAAGTTGCGGTTCTCGCAACGAGGAGCCCTAGACCCAGGGAAAAATTCATAAAATATTTTTTGGGATTCCAGAGAAGGGTCATTGAGGTTCCTATAGCATTATAATGCCAAGAAAATATTTAGAAAAATTTTTCAATCGGTACAGACAATTTTGACCCGTTAAGCCAAACGGAGGGCATTTTGGTCATTTCGCCTTCAGAGGTGATTTTTGGCTGACTTGTCCAGTTGAGTAAATAATTATTATGACATAAAATATGAATAAACATTACTAAAAATTAAATTGAAAATGAGTATAAGAGAAAAGAAAAGAAAATGAAAGAAAATACCTAATAATGACATCATATGATGTTATTAAAAACCTATCCACCAATCACAATTTGTTAAACTCATTAAAAGAGATAAAAGAGACCGAAAATTTGAAATACCAATCTGCATCTTCAACCTTTGGGCAGCCTAAAAAAAACGTTGAGAGAGAGAGAGAGAGAAGAGGTTCCACCATTAAAGCTCCCTTAAGCTTCATTTCCCACTTCAAACCACCTCAAAACCTTGTCCTCCCTTCACTAAAAATTTCCCTTACCACTAGAGCAAGACTTGGGTAGCAATTAGAAGAAGAGAAAGTGAAAGAAAGTTAGGTGTGAACAAGCTTAGAAAATCACCAAAGAGGTTAGTGCCATAACCTTTGCTTTTACATCTTTCTAATCATGAATTTGAGCTAAGTTAAGTTAAAAATTTGACAAAAATTGAATTAATGAAGCATGGTTATATTCTATGAAGTTTTGGCAGCCTTGACATGAGTTAGGGTTAGGAGAAATCTTTGGTTTAAAGTGACATATTGCTGCCCCTCTTATAAATTATATGATTAGTATAGCAAATTAGGAGTGGGATGCATGAATTGGAGGCTTGGTCAATTAGGGTTAGGGTTTTGGAGAGAAACTTGGACCTTGCTTAGGTAATGGTGAATGAACATTTTAATGGTCAATTAGTGACCATTTGAGGTAAGTTGACCATGACTTAGAGTGAATTATAGCATTGCAAACTGGTTTGGTATGCTGCCTAGGGACAGCAGCAAGGGTGGCTGTGATTCCAGCCCACTTAGACAGCCATAACTTTGGCTGTGTAGGTCCAATTGGTGTTTGGCCAATTGGAAATGAAACTAGGCTTATAATGGCACAATTTTGCTGAAGAAACCATGCCCAAAAGACCAAAGCAAGTGGACAAAAAGTTGGCCCCAATCCGGATACCCTGCACCCAGAATCTGCAAAATGACCAAACGATCAGTAACTGTTCATTTGGCTATAACTCTCTGTAGATTTGGTCAATTGACCTGAAATTTTTACAGAAACAAGTTAAGACATAGAAAAACAACTTTCATGAAGAAACCTACCCCAAATTATGACCAGAACCTAACCCAAATGGCAGTGGCAGTCACTGTTCATGGTACTGTAGATTTGGTAAATTCTGCAGAATTGAAATCCGGCCAGCTGTGGTTTTTGGACCATATCTGGAGCTACAAAACTCCAAATGGAGTGATTCAAAAAATGAAATTCAACTAGACAAAATAATTAACAACTTTCATGTTTACCATTTCCTCAAATTCCCATTGCAACAGGACCCAATGGAACAGTAAATTTGGGTCACAAAAACTGAAAATTCTGCTCTTTTGGTTTTAGGTTTGGAAATGGATTTGGTGGTTAATTCCAACAAGTTTTAAATGTAAAATGTGGTACATTGGGGCTGCTAAAACCAATGTACCTATTTTTTATCCAAAAGTCAACATTTTTGTTGACCAATGAGGTGAATAGTGACACCAAAACTTGAAATTCAAAATTTGAAATTAGAAATGCATCTAGGGGACTTTAAATTACAATTGGCAATTAATACTAGCAAATGTAAAACTTAAAATGTGGGATCTTGGTGTAATTAGAATTAATATATCCACTAAGTATGAAAAAGTCAACATTTTGGTTGACTAGTAAGGTGAATAGTAATCAAAATGATTAGTAAATTAAGGTGAAAACCTAGAACCAATTCTAAGCTTAAATGCTTACAATTGTATGACAAATGTAGACTAAGCATCCTAGTCAAAATTGTTAAAAAGGAATTAAGGCCATAAATTTGAAATCCATGAAATGTTTATGGATTACTTGAAACATGAAAAATAAGTCACCTAATTGATGTGAATAGATAGTTAGGGCTTATATGCCTATTACAAATGGAATTCATAAAATATTAATAATTCAACTTGAAATATAAAATTTGTAATTACATAAGTAGATTCTTGAATGTATAAATGAGAAAAGGGAAAATGTTTTGAATACAATGGTACATGTGAACCATTGTTTAGAATTGTGATTAATATGAATAACATAATGAATGAATAAATGAACCATATTAATGTATGATTGAGACATTAGTTCTCATTATTGTAGAGAGGAGAAGTATTTTAAGTACAATGGTATAAAAGGATAATTGATGTGAATTGTGATCATATAAATGATCAAATGAATGTATGAATTATAATTGAAATTTATCATGAAATAATGAAGTCATAAAACACAATATATTAATATTTAATGATATTATGTGCCCGTGTATTGCCTAGACATGTGTGTCAGATTGGATAGTTTGGCATGCCAATAGGGTATTGTTTTAGCAGTACTGCGAAAGACTTTATGCCTATATTCATGGCTTTATGCCCATATTCATGGCTTTATGCCAACATTTATGGCTTTTATGCCCGATTGTGTTATCATGGCCCTTTTAGCCATACTGACTGCATATGTGGTTGACGTTCTGCGTCCCATGGTATGACGGCCCGAGGCACCACGGTGTCTAGTGCCAACAACCCGTTATCCAGTTTAGTCAGCCTGTCATAGGTTACTTGGGCAGTGAAATTTATTGAAATAAATTAAGAATATTAGCAATTAAAAATATTAGATATGAAATAAAAGAAATGAGTAAGATGACTTAAAATAAATTAGAATAGTTATTTATTAAAAAGAATCGAAATGAACTAGACCGATATCAAAATTTACTTATTAAGAAATAATCTGAGACAACCTAGGAAGTATTGAGAAAAAGCTAAAAGATTAGCAAGAAAATTATAACACACATAAATATTGCAAGTGTGACTTACATGATAATATAAGCATATATTTTTTATTTTTAAATCATTTTTCTTTGTACATTATTTCTGTACATTGGCGAAATAAACACTTTTAAAGAAAACTAAATTAGGAGAAAACATATCAAATCTTAGAAACCGCATGTGAAGTATAAATAAATCTTAATTATTTAAATTATGTTTTATTTCTATCTTTATTTGTATATTATTTCCTTGTTATATTATTGCACCACTAAGCAGCAATGCTTAGCGCGATGGAATTGTTTCCTCGCGCAGGTACTGAAGTTAAAGCCCAGCAAATACTAAACAGAGATTTTGGAGATTCGATCTGCAGAGCGTTCAAGGTTGTCACCTCCTCAGCAATGCATGTAGATAGGGCTCACATTAAGCATATGATGTATTTTGTGTATGTTATTTATTTCTTATATTGTAATATAAATTAGCAAATTGTAATTAATTTGTATGTCATGTAAATTAATGATGTATTTAATTATTGCATATGATGTAAATTAATGCAAATTTGAGAATTTTGCTATAAGAATGGAGCATGAATGAATTTGTACAAATGAGTATAGATTTGAATTACATAATGATTTTTCAAATGATGATATGAGTGTGGAAATGATTATGAAATTGAAATGTATGGATAAGATTTTATTTTAGAAATATTGTTGAATTTCAAACAGGTGAATATTGAAATACGCCAAACGATAATAAAATAGGGGAAACTCCGCTGGTTTCTCCATTGAAAAATAAATGATATTAAATTAAATGAATTCAAAATTATTTAAATAAAAATAAAGTAAGATAAGTTAGGGTGCTCCGGCACCGATTGTAGCATGCCTTGCTCGGCTACACTGTAGTCGGGTGAGGGGTGTTACAGTTAGACTGCATGGAATTCCACTTTTCATTATATCTGATCGAGATCTAAGGTTTACATCAAGATTTTGGAAGAAATTGCATGAATCCTTGGGTACACAACTCCACTTCAGCATAGCTTTCCATGTAACACCCCTATATTCGGTAGTGCGTTCTACTGTTCCAGTGACCAGTATTGTCCGGACAGTTAGGATGCCTAGAACTACACTTCAATATGAGTGAGCAGACATAAAATAATGAAATACAAGAAAAGAAAATACAAGAAAAACAAAGGAAAAATAATGGTAAAGAAATGCAATCAAGTTAAGCGAGTCGAGAACCCTAGCGATGGGTGACCGCACCGGGAAGTCACGGCGTGGACCGTTGACTAGCCCTGGACTGCAGGAAACCCTGGAAAATAATTTTAGGACTCAAATAAATATTTATTGAAGTATAAATATCATTAGAAATATCAAAGAAAAATTAAATAATTAGTACAAAGAAAAGTGAGAAATTGAAAAACGGACAAAACCCGGTGTTATCAAAAAATTGGGAATGCAACCCGAATAGGGGCATTGTGGCTATTTGACACCCCGAGTTGTCTTTTGACCTAAATGTCCATTAAAAATAAGTGGTATTAAATTTTTAAAAATGCCATGGAAATAAGAAATTTTACAAGTAATGTAACTAGAGGACTTATGGGGGATTAATTAAAATGTTAATAAGATTTGATTATTATAATATTAATTACACTTAATGGACAATTAGTGGACCACTTAGTGGGACTATAAAATGCCAAAATTCTATCCACTTTCATCTTCATCTTCCTCCTTCTTGATTATTGCTGAATTGAATTTTCTCACCATTGTCCACCATGGCCACACCTTGCATGCAAGCTCCACTCCTAATGATCAAGCCATAATTTCTCCAATTGTTCTTCATTAAAAGTGTTCTACACATCATGGGCAGCATGTAGGAAGCAAGAAAGAGGAGTTTTGGTGAAGTTTAATCAAGCCCAAGTTGAGGTTAGTGCTTAATCTTTCCAATTTCTTTCACTAATCCTTGTGTTGAGCTTTGGGTAAGTTGATTTATGAAGAAATTTTTGAGGTTTGATGTTGAATGGGAATGTGTACTTTTGGCAGCCATGGAAGCACCTTGAAGGCAGTTTATTTGTGCTTGTAAATGGTGAATTAAATGATTGATTAAATGTATATTGTGTAGGAAATTGTTTGAGTGATGTATACTTAGTATATGTAAGTGTGAAATGAAATTTAAAGCTTGGAAATTAATGGAATGTAAATGTACCATTGTGGCAGTTTGTTAACTCCTGAGGAATGCTGGAATTCATGCTTGGTTTATCAAATAATGGTGTTAAATTGTGATAGTGGTTATGGCAGTTTGAGTGCATGTATGATGGTGTGAAGTGGGACATGTAAATGAGCATGAATTGGTGATTGAATTATTGTAAATTGAGTTGGACAAATTCTACACTTATTGGTGCACATTGAATGTAATTGTAAGCTGCCAAAATGACCTATAATATGTTGTGAATTATTTTTAGGTTATGGTATAACCAGAATGGGCTTGAATGTTGAGTTTGGTAAGTGTTAGGAGTGATCCTTGATGTGTATGAA
Organism: Hevea brasiliensis; assembly: GCF_030052815.1. Taxonomy (NCBI): domain Eukaryota; kingdom Viridiplantae; phylum Streptophyta; class Magnoliopsida; order Malpighiales; family Euphorbiaceae; genus Hevea; species Hevea brasiliensis. Next base: position 79,777 of record NW_026614624.1, on the reverse strand, counting down.
AGAATTCCAATAAGGCAGTTTGAGTTTTAAGCCTAAAACTTTGAGTGTGTGGCTCCAATTGGTATGAGACCAATTGGAGGTGAAACTAGGAACAAAATGTGCCAACTTTCATGAAGGAAGCTTGCCAAAATTCTGCTTGCAAGGCAGCTTGAAAAATGACCAAATACGGATTAAGTGCAATTGAGGCCTGAAAATTGACCATTTGGGCAGCAGTTAGTATTTAGGCCATAACTCACTCAAAACTGGACCAATTGACCTGAAAATTTGACCATGAATAGTTAAGACCCATATCTACAAGTCTTATGAAGACACAAAAGCCCAGAAATGACCATAAGTAAGTCAAACAGCTTGCACAAATTCGGGTCCAAAAACTGGCCGAACCTAAAATGACCTAAAGTGACCTAAAGTAACCAATTTTGATGCAATTTGACCAGCAATAGTATAATGACCATAACTTGGTCTACATAACTCAGAATGACCTGAAATTTTGCCCTGCGTTCCATAACACATAGATCTAAAAGCTTGTAGTTTTGACCGAAACCGAGGGAACTAGGTCGTCCGGCTAGGTCAAACTAGTATCTCGGAATCCAGCAAATTACAAGAAAATGCAGTATACACGGAAATGAACTTGGTAACATGTACCAACCCTAAAAGACTATCGAACGTGACATGTTAGTAACATTAAAACCTAAATTACCTAGAATGCACCGAGGGTCGATATATTAGGTTGATTAAGCAAATAATAGCATTCAGTGAATTACTTATCAAACATTATCGTTAGAGACAGTTTAATTAAGTACTGAAACACTTCAAATTGTGTTTCTCAGTTAGCAAAGACTCAGGGAAAGGGAAGGAAACACTGAGTCAAGGCCAGGAGACAGTTATCAGAGGTTTGTTCACAACAACTATTTCTTTTGAATTATTTTCAATTGAAATAAATTATGACTATTTGTATATTATTGTTTTAAATTGTGAAACTGTGAAAAATTGTTTGAATGATATTTGATGGATACTTATTACTTGAAAAGCATTGTAAATGGTTTGAAACTGTGGAAAAAAATTATTTAGTGTGATTTGTGGAAATTGAAGTTACTTATGAATTGTGTTACCATTTTGTGAATGAAATTATGACTTTGGAAATTTATTGGATTCTCACGAATCATTTGAATGAAATGTTTGGAATTGATTTTGTGTTCACACTTAGCATGACAGTATCGTATCATTCCTTCTCCATTTATGGAGTCGTGATCGTTTATTTTTCTCCCTCTCTGGTTTACCAGTTGAGGTGATCGGATGAGTACTCATTATATAGCTAGCTCCCTTCCTCATTGATTTCGATTAGTGGGGTTATGATTGCTTTGTCGTGGTGTACAACGCGGCATTGATCGGAAATTTTGTGTTATGGCTTAAGTTGTGTATGAATTGGCAACACTGTATTCTTAAATTATTCAACTAAATTGTGTTATTATGAGATTTGATAATTTGTGAAATGGAGTTTAAATTCTTATTGACATTCACTGTCTTTTGAATTTAACTACGTTTTGATTACTGAGATTTATTATGATATTGTGTTAAATTCCTTATGACATTCATTGTCTTGAATTTAACTATGGTTTTATGTATCTAACATTTAAGTGATTTATGAACTGTGATTTAAAGTTGTATTTGGTTAATGTTGTGCACCACTGAGACATTGTCTCAGCGATAGCTTCTTATTGCCGCAGTAGACAGATTGGACAGACTAGGTGCTAGTACATCCAAATGAGAGATTATCGAGTGTAATGAGTATACCACATTTTACATTTTGTACTGTAATGTATGACCACTGTATGTACATAGTGTTCTTGGTTTTGAGCAGTTGTAAATTCAAATTGTATATTGAAGTTGTAAAATAATTATGAGTTATTTTGGCTTGTAAAAAAATTGTATTATATTTCTTGTATCTCAGTCTTTGAAAAATCACTGTGGATTTGAGTTGAGAAAAATGTTGTGTTGAGAAAAATGTTGGAGTTGAGATTTGGAAATATATTGAAGTGCTTTTTACAGGTTTTCTGAAGAACTGTTTAATCCAAAATACAAATGGCACTTTGCCAAAATTGTGACACCCCTTACCCGTGTACAGTATACCCGAGTAAGTAATGCCACCTGGTGTACCGGCACACTCTAATATTCCTCAATTAATTTAGACAATGCTTTTGCATATAATTTATGAAATACAATTTATTTAAACCATTCATCAAAAGTATCATTCATTTAAGGTTCCAAAATTTTAAAGAAAATCCGTGAGTACCTGGCTAAAAATGGAGAAAACCGTTCTTGAACTGTTAAAAACACTTCCAATAAACAAATTCATTCATTCTCAACTTCAATATCATCACAAAACTCAATATCAAGATTTGAACAATTTTTCAGTTTCAGGTTTCAACAACCTTTTCATTTCTCAACATCCATTTCTCATATACAAGCAATAAATACATGCTCAAATCTTGCATTCATAGTCATAACTTTCATTATTTACATAAACATCAAAATATATTACATGAGTTCAAGTACATATGAGAAAATACAAATCGCTACAAAATATCAAAATGACAAAATGACACCTAGTGCCCTACCGATGCAATCGCAGTAGTGAGGTGACACGGACAATCGAGCGTACTGGATGGACTCACCCACCGTGGTCTACCGGGCTCACGGTCGGAATCTCAGTACCTACGCGTGGCAAAAGCAACGCGCTAAGCAATAATGCTTAGTGGTGCAATAATATAATAGAAGAAATTGGCAAGAAAATAAATGTGTATGCAAAGTGTATGCTTTCTTTGTTTGATTTTGGTATATTCATTAATTCATTAACTTTGTTCACTTTTATTCATTTGGTTGCCCCAAGTAACCTACACTAGACGACTGGACTGGATAACGGTAACCGCACTGGTACCTAGTACCTCGGTCACACCATCGGTCACATACGTATCTCCCGGTGTGCAATGCAGCCTAACAATGTCAGAATAATATCCGCACAATGCCACGTCTCAATACAAAGTCAGAATGGCTAAAAGCCATGAAATCACAGAATGGCATTTTTGCCATGTGCAGTACTGCTAACTGAACCCTATTGGCATGCCAAACTATCCAAACCAATCTTGTTAGGTATACTAGGGCATTTGAAACTCTTAAATTTGTCAATTGTGAATTTCAATTTTTTTAGTGTTACTATTCATCATTGGTCAACAAAAATGTTGACTTTTAGAATAAAAATGTGTACATCAACTTTGGCACTCCCAACATACCACATTTGGTGTTTAAAACTTGTTGGCATTAAGTGTTTTTACCATTTCTAAGCATTAAACCAAAGGAGCAGATTTTTCAGATTTTGTACCATAACTTCACTGTTCCATTGGACACTGTTACTGTTGGAATTTGAAGAAATGTAAAACATAAAAGTTGTTCCTTATTTTGTCTAGTTGAATTTCCTTTTGAATCACTCCATTTGGAGTTTTGTAGCTCCAGATATGGCTCAAAACCCAGGCTGTCCGGATATGCAGTCTGCAGAATTTTACCATATCTACAGTGCATGAACAGTGACTTGAGTCACTTGGTTGACTGGGTTCTGGCCATAATTTGGGGTAGGTTCCTTCATGAAAGTTGTTTGTCTCTGTCTTAACTTGTTGCTGTAAAAATTTCAGACCAATTGACCAAATATACAGTGACTTATGGCCAAATGAACAGTTACTGTTCATTTGGTCAAATTCTGCAGAGGCAGTTTCAGGGTTCCGGATTGTGGCTGAGTTTTGACCCTTTGCTTTGGTCTTTCGGGCATGGTTTCTTCAGCAAAAATGTGCCATTATAAGCCTAGTTTCATGTCCAGTTGGCCAAACATCAATTGGACAAGCACAGCCCAAGTTATGGCAGTGCAAAGGGACTGAAATTTCAGTCCCTATGCTGCTGTCCATAGGGCAGATTTCACCTCACTTTGCCATAGCATTTTTCAGTCCCATTTATGGTCAACATATATCTAAAATGGTCACTAATTGACCATTACAATGTGCCCTAACAATTTCCTAAGCCAATTCACACTTTCACCTTTCCAAACCCTAATTTCCATATGAATTTTTCACAACATGCTTTAATTAACTATCTCTTTCAATAATCACATGCATACATGGTTTAATCTTGATATCTAGTCCACTTTAAGTCCATCAAAACACTCATACCTTTTCATTCAATAGGGCTGCCAAAACTTAGGGCATGGATAGACATAGATTTCATTCATTTTAGTTATAAATTCCTACTTATTCCAAGTCTCTAACATAGAATTTAAAAAGCTTTAATTGTATATATGCACTAACCTTGTTTGGGCAGAATTTTCCAAGCAATTCCTTCACTTTCTTGGCTTTTCTTGGCTGCCAAAGGCTTTAGCAAGGTGCTAGGGCAAGTTTTAGTGAAGCTAGGTTAGGATTTTATGGTGAGACAAGGTAGGAAATCAAGCTTGCTTGATTGAGCTCCAATGGAGGGTGGAAGGAAGGGTTCACGTTTTTGGTGGAGAAGAAGGAGAAGAAGAGCAGCTGATTTTGGTCCTCATTAGTCTTCATTTATCTCTTTAACTTGTTAGTCAAAGGATGGCTTATTTGTGATTGGTCCACATTTCCTTAATGACATCACTTTGAGGTCATAATTTGCATTTGTTGCATTTTTCTTTTCTTTCCTCCACTACTCATTTTCAATTTAATTTCTAGCAATATTTCTTCATATTTTATGTCATATTAATTATTTACTCAACTGGACAAGTCGGCCAAAAATCACCTCGGAAGGCAAAATGACCAAAATGCCCTCCGTTTGGCTTAACGGGTCAAAATCGTCTGTACCGATTGAAAAATTTTTCTAGGTATTTTCTTGGCATTCTAATGCCATGGGAACCTCAATTACCCTTCTCTGGAGTCCCAAAAATTATTTTATAATTTTTCCCCCGGGTCTAGGGCTCCGTTGTGAGAATCAACTTCCTCCCAGAACCCATCGCTTGGGCACCCTGCTTGACTCGCTTGTATTTTATTTCTAAAATTTTTACTAAATTTTTCTTATTAATATTTGAGTTAATTAGGGTTCCTGACTTTAGTTTAAATATTTTTCCGGACGTTCTAGCTGTCCGGACCGACACCGGCCACCGGAACAGTAGGATGTACGGAGTGGTTATCGGGAGGGTGTTACAAAAATTTTTACAGAAATTCCAAATAATTCAAATGTGTTAGTTTTATCACTTCAGTTCAAAAAAGGTTTTTAACACCTGTAAATAGTGCTCACCACTGTAAAAGAAGTAAGAAAAGTTTTTAAAATCCCTTGTAGTGTATTTAATGGGTTATCAGTAGACGGAGTTGGTAATTCATTAGGTATACTACGGGATCATGTTCTGCCTTACAGAGGGGTAGGGTGTGACATGTTTTAGTGGTATCAGAGCAAAGTTTTTAAATTCTATTTTCACATGTTATTTGAATATTCTTTCTTCATAGTACAATTTCTTAATTTCATTGTTTGATACATACAGTACATTACATTATAAATATGCACTAACGGGAGGAAATCTCCTTGTGTTAATTGTTCGGGAGGTTTAAGATCCTCGAATTGACTATGGAAGAGGGTGATCGTTCAATCGATCAATCGATAGAGGCTGAGGTACAAGTTGAGGCCCCAGCTCCACAAAATGTCAAAGGCCTGACTGTACCAGTTTTACCGGTACAAATTACTGCACAAATGGCCCAGCAAATGGCCACTTTCTTTCAGTAAATGGCTGATAATCTGTCAGCCTAAGCCCAAGTACAGACCCAACCGCCACAAGGGCAACATGAAGTGGAGAAGAGGGAGAAACCTATGGCTCAGAGCTCAAGCAGTAATTTGGGGAAGAGAAAAGAATTTGAGGAGCCCCGAGCTCAGGGATATAACAGAGGTGGATCATCAAGGCAGAGACCACCAAGGTCCACTCGTCGAACAACTAGAAGTTCTTACCCTTCCTGCCAATGTGAAACTTGTGGTAGAAATCATGGTGGGGTATGCTACAAGGCCATAGGAGCCTGTTATAACTGTGGAGGCATAGGACACTTTACTAAGGACTGCACCAGTGCCCGTAGAGTTGGACCACCTTCTACTACTGCTGAAGGGTTAGTTCAGAGCCTTGTCACAAGAGGTTCACAACCACCCAGCAGAGGTAGAGATAGGGGTAGAGGTAACCCAGCAGGCAGCCAATGCACTGTGAAACAATCAGAGCAAGACAGTGCTCCGGTTAGAGTCTACGCAATGAGACAGAGGGAAGAAGTCGAGACATCTGATGTTGTGGCTAGCACCTTCTCAACTTTTAATCAAGATGTGTTTGTGTTATTTGATCCGGGTTCTACCCATTCTTATGTGTGTGCTAGCATCATTGATTGCATTGCTGTTCCATGTACAAAAATGGACTTTGAGGTGCTAGTAACAAGTCCGTTAGGACAGGAGGTCAGGGTTAATAAAATGTATAGAGATTGTCCTTTGGTGATCCAAGGACACACTTTTCTATCTAATTTTATTAAAATGCCCTTCAGAGATTATGATATCATATTGGGCATGGATTGGTTAGCTAGGCATCATGCCATGATTGACTGTAGGTTGAAGACAGTCACTTTCGGACTCCCTTAGTACAATGATGTGGTGATACATGGGGAGAGGCAGCTATTGCCATCCAACATCATTTCGGCTACACTAGCCAGAAAAAAATGATTAGAAAGGGGTGTGAAGCATACTTGGCACATGTGGTAGACACCAAAGTGGGGAGTCCAGCATTGAAGGACATCCCTACAGTATATGACTTTCCATATGTGTTTCCTGATGAATTGCCAGGATTACCTCTGGAAAGAGAGGTGCAGTTTGAAATTAATGTTATGCCTGTTGTGGATCCAATCTCCATAACACCATAGAGAATGGCACCAGCAAAGTTGAAGGAGTTGATGGTACAGTTGCAAGAACTACTTGAAAAAGGATTCATCCGCCCTAGTGTGTCACCATGGGGACCGCCAATATTATTTGTTAAGAAGAAGGATGGCACTCTTCGTTTATGGATTGTTTGACCTGGGGTTTGCATACTTTTCTGTTAGTGTTAGAACTATATGTTCTGTTGTTATTCCTTTACAGGGGAATAAATTTTGATGCATTAGTGATTAATCCTTTAAGATAAGGATTGTGATAATAAGTGAAATTAGTTTTGAAAGAGTTTATTGGCGAAAAGTATTTTCTGACACACCAGAAATTATAAAGCTAATTGGCGAGCCTAGTTAATGTAAGGCAAGAGGACGTAAAAGTAAGATGTAGTAATGGAATTGCTCTAGATGAGGGCAAGGATGTTACTGTTAGTAATTGCTAATGGATATTGTAATCAGAATAAGTTTGGATATCAGGGAATTCGAAAAGGATAAAAGATATGAAAGTATGATCTATTGGAATGTATCATAGTAACTATGCAATGTTCTTGATGTTTATGCTATAAGCTGCAGATTACAGTACTAACTTGAGATTATTGTGTAGAGCTACGTACTACCCAATAGTACACCTAGATGAGAATAATTGCCAACGGCATATGTTTTGGTATAGTTATGCCAGGACAGAATTTAATTGCTAAAAATAAGTTTGAAAATCCTACTTAGGGATCTAAAACTCAAAAGTTAGATTATCGAAAGGTTATAGTTCAGTACAAAAGGAAGTAAGTTATAGAATACTGAAAGATAAAAAGAGTTATGGACGTAAAAATTCGAACAGTTGGTTCAGATATAACAAAGAAATGTTACGAATGTGAGGAAGACTATGACTAGAATGGTCAGAGGACCAATAACTAGATAAATGATTCTAACATGACCTCAAGGGTCATTCAAGAAGGAACGTGAATCGAAACATTAGACAGCACAATAGTAAGAGGAGATTGGTGTTATACAAACAAATTAAGCGTTGTATTAGATTGTTAAAAGTCTTATACAAATTTGAGGAAAAGAAGATTATACGACCGTATAGGAAGGAGAAAATAAACGTATGACTATTGTAAGATGGCTATTGGGTAAAATTTCGTGGACGAAATTTATTTAAGGGGGGGAGAATTGTAACACCCCTATATTCGGTAGTGCGTTCTACTGTTCCAGTGGCCAGTGTTATCCGGAAAGCTAGGATGCCTAGAACTACACTTCAATATGAGTGAGGAGACATAAAATAATGAAATACAAGAAAAGAAAATACAAGAAAAAAAAGGAAAAATAATGGTAAAGAAATGCAATCAAGTTAAGTGAGCCGAGAACCCTAGCGATGGGTGACCGCACCGGGAAGTCACGGCGTGGACCGTTGACTAGCCCTGGGCTGTAGGAAACCCTGGAAAATATTTTTAGGACTCAAATAAATATTTATTGAAGTATAAATATCATTAGAAATATCAAAGAAAAATTAAATAATTAGTACAAAGAAAAGTGAGAAATCGAAAAACGGACAAAACCCAGTGTTACCGAAAAATCAAGAATGCAACCCGAATAGGGGCATTGTGGTCATTTGATACCCCGAGTTGTCTGTTGACCTAAATGTCCATTAAAAATAAGTGGTATTAAATTTTTTAAAATTCCATGGAAATAAGAAATTTTACAAGTAATGTAATTAGAGGACTTATGGGGGATTAATTAAAATGTTAATAAGATTTGATTATTATAATATTAATTACACTTAATGGACAATTAGTGGACCACTAAGTGGGACTATAAAATGCCAAAATTCTGTCCACTTTCACCTTCATCTTCCTCATTCTTGATTTTTGCCGAATTGAATTTTCTCTCCATTGTCCACCATGGCCACACCTTGCATGCAAGCTCCACTCCTAATGATCAAGCCACAATTTCTCCAATTGTTCTTCATTAAAAGTGTTCTACACATCATGGGCAGCATGTAGGAAGCAAGAAAGAGGAGTTTTGGTGAAGTTTAATCAAGCCCAAGTTGAGGTTAGTGCTTAATCTTTCCAATTTCTTTCACTAATCCTTGTGTTGAGCTTTGGGTAAGTTGATTTATGAAGAAATTTTTGAGGTTTGATGTTGAATGGGAATGTGTACTTTTGACAGCCATGGAAGCACCTTGAAGGCAGTTTATTTGTGCTTGTAAATGGTGAATTAAATGATTGATTAAATGTATATTTTGTAGGAAATTGTTTGAGTGATGTACACTTAGTATATGTAAGTGTGAAATGAAATTTAAAGCTTGGAAATTAATGGAATGTAAATGTACCATTGTGGCAGTTTGTTAACTCCTGAGGAATGCTGGAATTCATGCTTGGTTTATCAAATAATGGTGTTGAATTGTGATAGTGGTTATGGCAGTTTGAGTGCATGTATGATGGTGTGAAGTGGGAGATGTAAATGAGCATGAATTGGTGATTGAATTATTGTAAATTGAGTTGGACAAATTCTGCACTTATTGGTGCACATTGAATGTAATTGTAAGCTGCCAAAATGACCTATAATATGTTGTGAATTATTTTTTGGTTATGGTATAACTAGAATGGGCTTGAATGTTGAGTTTGGTAAGTGTTAGGAGTGATCCTTGATGTGTATGAAAGAATTCCAATAAGGCAGTTTGAGTTTTAAGCCTAAAACTTTGAGCGTGTGGCTCCAATTGGTATGAGACCAATTGGAGGTGAAACTAGGCACAAAATGTGCCAACTTTCATGAAGGAAGCTTGCCAAAATTCTGCTTGCAAGGTAGGTTGAAAAATGACCAAATCCGGATTAAGTGCAATTGAGGCCTGAAAATTGATCATTTGGGCAGCAGTTAGTATTTAGGCCATAACTCACCCAAAATAGGTCCAATTGACCTGAAATTTTGACCATGAATAGCTAAGACCCATATCTACAAGTCTTATGAAGACACAAAAGTCCAGAAATGACCATAAGCAAGTCAAACAGCTTGCAAAAGTTCGGGTCAAAAACTGGCCGAACCTAAAATGACCTAAAGTGACCTAAAGTGACCAATTTTGATGCAATTTGACCAGCAATAGTATAATGACCATAACTTGGTCTACATAACTCAGATTGACCTGAAATTTTGCCCCACGTTCCATAAGACATAGATCTAAAAGCTTGTAGTTTTGATCGAAAACCGAGGGAACTAGGTCGTCCGGCTAGGTTAAACTAGTATCTCGGAATCCAGCAAATTGCAAGAAAATACAGTATACACGGAAATGAACTTGGTAACATGTACCAACCCTAAAAGACTATCGAATGTGACATGTTAGTAACATTAAAACCTAAATTACCTAGAATGCACCGAGGGTCGATATATTAGGTTGATTAAGCAAATAATAGCATTCAGTGAATTACTTATCAAACATTATCGTTAGAGACAGTTTAATTAAGTACTGAAACACTTCAAATTACGTTTCTCAGTTAGCAAAGACTCAGGGAAAGGGAAGGAAACACTGAGTCAAGGCCAAGAGACAGTTATCAAAGGTTTGTGCACAATAACTATTTCTTTTGAATTATTTTCAATTGAAATAAATTATGACTATTTGTAAATTATTGTTTTAAATTGTGAAACTGTGAAAAATTGTTTGAATGATATTTGATGGATACTTATTACTTGAAAAGCATTGTAAATGTTTTGAAACTGTGGAAAAAAATTATTTAGTGTGATTTGTGGAAATTGAAGTTACTTAAGAATTGTGTTGCCATTTTGTGAATGAAATTATGACTTTGGAAATTTATTGGATTATCACGAATCATTTGAATGAAATGTTTGGAATTGATTTTGTGTTCACACCTAGCATGACAGTATCGTATCATTCCTTCTCCATTTATGGAGTCGTGATCGTTTATTTTTCTCCCTCTCTGGTTTGCCAGTTGAGGTGATCGGATGAGTACTTATTATATAGCTAGCTCCCTTCCTCATTGATTTCGATTAGTGGGGTTGTGATTGCTTTGTCATGGTGTACAACGCGGCATTGATCGGAAATTTTGTGTCATGGCTTAAGTTGTGTATGAATTGGCAACACTGTATTCTTAAATTATTCCACTAAATTGTGTTATTATGAGATTTGATAATTTGTGAAATGGAGTTTAAATTGTTATTGACATTCACTGTCTTTTGAATTTAACTACGTTTTGATTACCGAGATTTATTGTGATATTGTGTTAAATTCCTTATGACATTCATTGTATTTGGTTAATGTTGTGCACCACTTAGACATTGTCTCAGCGATAGCTTCTCATTGCTGTCGCATGTAGACAGATTGACAGGGCAGCAGACTAGGCTGCTAGTACATCCAGCGAGAGATTATCGGGTATAATGAGTATACCACATTTTGCATTTTGTACTGTAATGTATGACCATTGTATGTACATAGTGTTCTTGGTTTTGAGCAGTTGTAAATTCAAATTGTACATTAAAGTTGTAAAATAATTATGAGTTATTTTGGCTTGTAAAAAAATTGTATTATATTTCTTGTATCTCAGTCTTTGAAAATTCACTGTGGATTTGAGTTGAGAAAAATGTTGTGTTGAGAAAAATGTTGGAGTTGAGATTTGGAAATATATTGATGTGCTTTTTACAGGTTTTTTGAAGAACTGGTTTATCCAAATACAGATGGCACTTTGCCAAAATTTTTACATAAATTCCAAATAATTCAAATGTGTTAGTTTTATCACTTCAGTTCAAAAAAAGGTTTTTAACACCTGTAAATAGTGCTCACCACTGTAAAAGAAGTAAGAAAAGTTTTTAAAATCCCTTGTAGTGTATTTAATGGGTTATCAGTAGACGGAGTTGGTAATTCATTAGGTATACTACGGGATCATGTTATGCCTTACAGAGGGGTAGGGTGTGACATTCCATCCTCAGACGGATGGGCAATCAGAAAGAGTAATCCAGGTCCTTGAGTATATGCTGAGGAGTTGTGTCATTGAGTTTGAGGGAAGTTGGGATAGATACCTCCCACTAGTAGAATTTGCATACAATAATAGCTACCAAGCTAGGATCCAAATGGCCCCGTATGAAGCACTGTATGGGAGAAAATGTAGAACTCTAGTGTGCTAGACTGAATTCGGTGATGATAAACTGGTAGGGCCAGACCTGGTGAAACAGACTGAGGAGAAGGTCAAACTAATCAAAGGCAATCTGAAGGTTGCCTCAGAGAGACAAAAATCCTATGCCGACCTGAAGAGAAAAGAAATAGAATATGCAGTGGGCGACAAAGTGTTCCTCAAGGTGTCACCGTGGAAGAAGGTATTAAGGTTTGGAAGAAAAGGTAAGTTAAGCCCTAGGTTCATTGGCCCATATGAAGTCATTGAATGTGTTGGTCCAGTAGCCTACAGGCTAGCTTTACCAATAGAGCTGGACAAGATTGTAACACCCCTATGTTCGATAGTGCAGTCTACTGTTCCTGTGACCAGTGTTGTTCGGACAGCTAGGATGTCTAGAACTACACTTAGTTATGGGTGAGGAGACATAAAATAATGAAATACAAGAAAAGAAAATACAAGAAAAACAAAGGAAAAATAATAGCAATGAAATGTAACCAAGTTAAACGAGCCAAGAACCCTAGCGATGGGTGATCGCACTGGGAAGTTGCGGCATGAATCGTTAACTAGACCTGGACTGCGGGAAACCCTAGAAAATATTTTTAGGACTTAAATAAATGTCTATTGAAGTATAAATATCATTAGAAATATCAAAAAAAATTTAAATAATTAGTACAAAGAAAAACAGGAAATCGAGAAAACGACAAAACTCGGTGTTACCGAAAATTCAGGAATGCAACCTGAACAGGGACATTATGGTCATTTGACACCCCGAGTTTTATTTTGACCTAAATTTCCATTAAAAATAAATGATGTTACACTTGGAAAATGCCATAAAAAATTAAATTGGTAGTACATAAATTAAATAGCAAAAGATAGGAGTTAAATGTGGAAATATGGAAACTTTAGAATAAATAAACATTAAACCCTTACTTAGTGCTCCACTCACTCCATTAAGTGGACCATTACACATCATATGACAATAGATTACTCACCTTCTTCAACCTCCCAAAACTAGCCGAAATCTCCCAAAGAAGTTCCTCCATGGCCGAAGCTTCTAAGCTCCATGCAAGCTTCATTCTTCCATGATCCAAGCCAATTTTCTTCCATTATCCTTCACTAAAGTTGTACTACACAACTTGGGCAGTAGATAGGCAGTAAGAAAATCAAGTTTTGGTGAGGTTTTGAAGAATTTCAAAAGTGGTATGTATTTTTTTATTCTTGTTTCATTAAACCTTGAATGGATGTTATGGGTAGTTGATTTGTGGAAAAATTTTTGAAATTTGATGAGTTAATGGAGAGGCACATTTTGGCAGCCATGGAAGTTTTATAAGAACAGTTTATACTTGCATGTAAATAGTGGTTTAAATGATGATTTATAGGTTTGATTGTATGGTACTTGAATTCCATGTGTAAGGTATGATTTTGGAAGCTTGGGAACTAATTGAAAGAGATGTACAAATCAGCAACATTGAAGTGTAGATCAAAATGTGTTGTTTCATGGTTTGGTTTATGGAATTATATTGTTAAATTATGGTGCTTGTTATGGCAGCATATATATGTGTATAAAGGTTTGAATTTGGATATGTAAATAAGCTATGTCATGTGGTTAAATTGTTTGTAATTGGACTTGAAAAATTCTATATTATAATGTGCATATTGAGAATGGTTATAAGCTGCCAAAATGACCAAAAATGAGTTGCTAAATGTGTTAGTGTTATGGTACAAACCAGAATTGGCATGAAGGAAGTGACTTGGTAAGTGTTGAATGTGTCCTATGTGATGAAGAGTGTGTTGCAGGGCAGTGTGTGTTATTGCTTAGAACCTTAAGTGTGTGGCTCCAATTGGCATGAGACTAATTAGAGATGATACTAGGCACAAAATGTACCAACTTTCATGAAGAAAGCTTACCAAAATTATGCTTGGAAGGTGACTTGAAAAATGACCAAATCCGGATTAGTGCTTTGTAAACCTGAAAATTGACCATTTGGGCAGAAGTTAGTGTTTTGGCTATAACTCACTCAAAACAGGTCAAATTGACCTGAAATTTTTACCATGAATAGTTTAGACATATATCTACAATTCTTATGAAGACACCAAAGCCCAGAAATGGCCAGAACCAAGCCAAATAGTTTGCACAAGTTTAGGTCCAAAATTTGGCTGAACCAAAAGTGACCTAAAAATGACCTAAAGCTACTATTTTAGTACATTCTATCCAGCATTGGTAGATTGACTATAACTTGGTCTACATAACTCAGAATGACCTTAAATTTTGTCCCGCGTACAATAAGACATAGACCTACAAGTTTGTAGTTTTGACTGAGACCCGAAATCCAAGGGAACTAGGCCATCCAGCTAGGTCAAATTAGTATACCGAAATCCAACAAATTGCAATAAAATGTAACATACTTGGAAATGAATTTGGTAACATGTACCAATACTAAAAGGCTATAAATGTGACTTATTGATAACATTAAAACCTAATTCACCTAAAGTGCATCGAGGGTCAACATCTTAGGTTGACTAAGAAAATAATAAAATTCAATAAATTAAGTATTAAGTTTTATTCTTAGAGACTGTTTAAATGAATACTAAAACACTTCAAATTGTGTATTTCAGTTAACAAAGACTCAGGAAAAAGGGAAGGAAACACTGAGTCAGGGCTAAAAGATAGTTATCAGAGGTTTGTGCACAATAGTTATTTCTTTTGAATTTTTCAATTGAAATAAATTATGACTATTTGTATATTATTGTTTTAAATTGTGAGAAATTGTTTGAATGATATTTGATGGATATTTATTCTTTGAAAAGCATTATAAATGGTTTGAAACCACAGCTATCATGTATATTGATTGAATTCCTCGCTAGCTTGTCTAGTGGGATGAATTGAATTCCCTCTCTGGCTGAAGTATTGAGGTGTGTGCTTATTGAGGACAAATAGAATGAGTACTCATATTATTTCTTGCTAGCTATGTTATTCCTCATTAGCCATCGGCTTTTGGGATGAATTGAATTCCTCACTAGCCATCGGCTTTTGGGACGAATTGAACTTTGAAACATGATTAAGTTGTGTGTGTGATTTATTGATATTTATTGTGATATTGTGAAATGGAGTTTAAATTCTTTATGACATTCATTGTCTTTGAATTTAACTATGGTTTTAAGTATCCACTATTTATATGACTTATGATTTGTGATTTAAAGTTGTATTTGGTTAATATTGTGCACCACTGAGACAATGGCTCAGCGATAGCTTTTCATTGCTGTCGCAGGTAGACAGACTAATAGGGCAGCAGACTAGGCTGCTAGTGCTTCAGTGAGAGTTCATCGGGTATATTGAGTATACCATATTCTGTATTTTGTATTGTAATGTATGTTCACTGTATATATATAGTGTTCTTGGTTTTGAGCAGTTGTAAATTAAAATTGTACATTGAAGTTGTTAAATAAATTATAAATTATTTTGATTTGTAAATATTGTGATATAATTCTTTTATCTCAGCTTTTGGAAATACTGAAAAATTATTGTGGATTTGAGTTGGGAAACATATTGTGTTGATTAAATGTTGGAGTTTAAGATTGAGATATATATTTGAAGTGCTTTTTACAGGTTTTTGAAGAACTGTTTTATTCAAAATACAGATGGCACTCTGCCAAAATTTTTATAGAAATTAATAATAATTCAAATGTGTTAGCTATTTCAGTTCAGTTCAAAAAATGTTTAACACCTGTAAATATTGCTTACCACTGTAAAAAGAAGTAAGAAAAGTTTTAAAATCCCTTGTAGTGTATTTAATGGGTTATCAGTAGACGAAGTTGGTAATTCATTAGGTATACTACGGGATCATGTTATGCCTTACAGAGGGGTAGGGTGTGACATGTTTAAGTGGTATCAGAGCTAGTTTTTTTAAATTCTGTTTTCACCTGTAATTTGAATATTCTTTCTTCATAGTACAACTGCTTAATGTCATTATTTGATACATATAGTACATTACATTATAAATATACACTAACGAGAGGAAATCTCCTTGTGTTATTTGTTCAAGAGGTCTAAGATCCTCGAATTGACTTTGTATCGAGGCTGAGGTACAAGGGGATGCCCCAGCCCTAAACAATGTCGATGGATCAAGAAGACCACTCGCATCGCAGCTTTCTCGCTCGGGCTCAAAGAGATGGTTGCAATGTTCCAACAAATGGCTGGTAATGTGCCTACTCAAGTCCCGCTACAGACACCAGTGATACAACCACAGTCTTCTGCTAGGCAGTATGACAATTTAATGAAATATGGGGCTACTAAGTTCAAGGGGACAGTAGATCCTCTAAAAGTAGAACAGTGGTTAGAGAGAATGGATAGGGTGTTCAATAAGCTACATTGTACAGAGGAGCTCAGATTTGAATATCCAGTATCTCTGCTATAGGGGGATGCATATGATTGGTGGAAAACCATTCCCATAGTCTGGTAGAACCTTCAGTGCTAACATGGAATGATTTTCTACAGGAGTTCAGACAAAAATATGTCCCTGATGCTTATGTGGACCAGAAGCTGTAAGAGTTCCTAAGTCTGAAATAGGAGAGTAGATCGGTGGCTGAATATGAAAGGGAATTTTCCCGCCTGAGCCATTATGCAGTAAGTTTACTTGCTACCAGCAGGGAGAGATGTAAAAGGTTTGAAACTGGCTTGAAGCCCAGTATCAGATTACAAGTGGTCGGATTCAAACAGAACAACTTCTCTGAGTTTATTTCTCAAGCACTAGAATTAGAAAGAATTGAATCTGAAGCAGCCCCAGATAAAATGTAACATCCTCACTTTAGCTAGTCCGTACAGTCTACTATTCCAGTCACAAATATTGGTCCGGACAGCCAGAACATCCGGAAAAATATTTAAACTAAAGTGAGGAACCATAATTAACTCAAATATTAATAAGAAAAATTTGGAAAAAATTTTAGAAATAAAATACAACCAAGTTAAATGAGCTAGTGCCCTAGCGATGGGTAACCTAGTGAGAAGTTGCAGCTCTCGCAACTAGGAGCCCTAGACTCGAGGGAAAAATTATAAAATAATTATTGGAATTCCATATAAGGGTTATTGAGGTTCTTATGGCATTAGAATGCCAAGGAAATGCTTAGAAAAATTTTTCAATTGGTACAAACAATTTTAGCCTGTTAAGCCAAACGGAGGGCATTTTGGTTATTTCGTCTTCAGAGATGATTTTTGGCCAACTTGTCTAGTTAAATAAATAATTTATAAAACATAAAATAAGACTAAATGTTGTTAAAAATTTAATTGAAATTAATTAGACAAGAAATGGAGAAGAAATGAAAGAAAATAGCATTATGACATCATAATGATGTCATTAAAGTTTTCCCAACCTATCCAATATGGACACATGGCATCAACTTATTTTAAAGAGACAAAATGGGCTGAAAATGAAAAAAAAAAAATCTGATTTCTCTTCCTGATCTCTTCCTTGCCGTGAACCTCCACCATTGTTACCCATTTGCAAGCTTTTTAAAGCTTGATTTTCCCTAGCTTCCACACCGCAAAACCCTAACCTAGTAACACAAAAAATTGTTCTATCATCTTGGTGAGTCTTTTGGGAGCAAAAAGAATTAAATAGAAAGAGTTCTTACAAGCTTTGGATTAGCTCCCTAAGAGGTTAGTTGCATTCACTGTTCATTACACTGTAAATATGGTCGGTCCAAAAATTTTGGACAAAATTTCAATCCGGCAAGTTGTAGTTTTGGACCATAACTTGAGCTACAAAACTCCAAATGGAGTGATTAAAAAAAAAAAGAAATGCAACTAGACAAAATAAGAAACAACTTTCATGTTGATCAGTTTGCCAAATTCCCACTGCAAAATTGACCAATGGAACAGTAAAGACAAAGCATAAAAACTAAAAATTCTGCCCAACTAACATTAAGCTTAGAAATGGTATTGGCAACCAATGCCAAAAAATTTTGAATGCAAAATGTGGTATGTTGATGATATTAGAACCAATGTATCTATTACCTATGCAAAAGTCAGCATTTTTGTTAACCAATAAATGGAATATTAACACTAAAACTTAAATTCCAAAAATTGTGAAACTTAAAAGTGTAAAATGCCCTAGTGTACCAAACAAGATTGGTTTGGATAGATTGGCATGCCAATAGGGTTCTATTAGCAGTACTGCATATGGCTTCATGTCATTCTGTGTTTCATGGCTTCCCATGCCATTCTGTGACATAATAGCCTTTCACTATGTTATTTGAGTTGATATACTAGGGTTTTAACCCTGACAATTATTAAAGCTTATTAGTTGTTCTGTTGCACACCAGGAGACACAATGTGACCGATGGTGTGATGGTCCGAGGTACTTAGTACCTAGTGCTAGTTTACCCGTTTATCCAGTCCAGTCGACTAGTATGGGTTACTTGGGCAATGATAATAAATCTTACTAAATTTTAATTGAATAACACTACAAATAATATCAGAAGTTAAGTCTACCAAAAATGTAAACACACATTCTGCATATTCATTTTATTTTATTTTATTTTATATTGTAACCATTAAGTAGAATTGCTTAGTGCGTCGCTTTTGCCACGCGCAGGTACTGGAGACCTAGCTAGTGAGCCCAGCAAACATCAGACCGGGTGAGCCTTCAGATTTGCATCCGAAGTCCCGAGTCACCTCACACCTGCAGTGCATATGATAGGACAAAGGATTTTGGGAGCATTTTGTATTTTGGCATTTTGTATTAGTTTGGATTGTAACTATAAACTCTTGTAATTATGTATTAATATAAATATATAAAATTTATATTATTGAAATTTTTCTGCATAATGTATGTTGATAGATGAAATATTGAGAAATATTTATGAATATGCTTCAAGTGATGAAGTGAACAGAAAAGTTTTAAAAATAGTATTGTGATTTGAGATTGAGATTTTGAGATTGACTTGAAATGTGTATAATGGAGTTTGGATTTGGAAATTATATTGGAAGTGTTTTTAAACAGGTTCAGAAGAACTGTTTTTCCAATTTACAGCCGGCACTCTACCGGATTTCCTATAAAATTTACAAAAAAATTTAGATTTATCAAAATTGTAAATAAATGAATTAAAAAGGGATAAATTGTAAATAGAAACATAAATTGGTGCTCTGGCACACTAAGTGACATAACTTGCTCGGCTACACTGTAGACGGGTAAAAGGTGTCACATTTAGTGGTATCAGAGCATCGGTTTAGGCATTTCTAGGCCTAGATAGAGTGCATACCATTGCATTGCATTTGTAAGTGTTGAGGTGACACTGATGCAGATCTATTTGTTTTCTTATTTTGAATAGGGTATGGATCCTGCTTTGCAAAGAGCAGTTGATGAAGAGGTGGAGAGTCATGCTCCACCAAGAGCTAAATCTAGGAGCAGGGGAGAATCTGCTCCACCTGCCCAACCTCGGCACCTGCCCAACCTCAGTTTGCTCTATTCCAGCAAATGACCGAATTCTATTGGCAAATGATGGGGGCAATACCACCACCACAACCATAGCCATAAGCTCCACCAGCACCATAGAAATCTCATTTAGAGAAACTGCGAAAACATGGGGCTGTGGACTTCTTTGGGAAGAGGGAGGATGATCCCATGGCCACAGAAAACTGGTTGGATAGAACCATCAGAGTGTTGAAATAGCTAAACTGCACACCAGAGCAGAACCTGGAGGGTGCTGTGTCCCTACTTCAGGATGATGCATATCAGTGGTGGGACACAGTAACCAGTGAGGTGCAACCTGAATGAATCACCTGGGAATTCTTCCTCACATAGTTCAGGAAGAAATATGTGAGCAAAGTGTATCTAGAAGAGCGCAGAAGAGAATTTATCAGTCTGAGACTGAGACAATTGTCAGTGGTTGAGTATGAGCGTGAGTTTGTTAGACTGAGCCAATATGGGAGGGAGATAGTCCCTACAGAGGCAGAGAGGTGCAGACGGTTTGAAGAAGGGCTCAATGATAACATCAAAGTCATTATCACAGCACTGGAGATTACTGATTTTCCTAAATTAGTTGATGCTGCATCAAAGGTGAAAAGGGTCAGAATCAATTAACAAAATAGAAGGGAAAGACAGCAGAAGAGGGATCCGAGTCAGTCCAGTACATTTTCTGCTCCTAGTAAGAAGAGTAAGGGTCCTCCTGCTCAGAGTTCAGGACTACCACAGGTCGTGGTCGGTCCTCGGGCCTGGACCACGCTTCACACCTAAGAGAGGCCAGTCCACACCATTAGTGGGCAGCTCTCTAGGAACGGTGTTTAGGGGACCAGCCCCAGCATCTTCTGCTTGTCAGTACTATCAGAAATGGCATAAGGGGGATTGATGGCTAGTGACCGATGCATGCTTATGGTGTGGATCGACAAAACATCAGATCAAGAATTATCCGAAGAGGACTACTATAGTTGCTCCAACACAAACTGACAGACCTGCTCCTGCACCACAAAGGGGTAGGAAACCTGGTAAATCTGAGGCAGCTGGTCTATCACTGAGGCATGCATCCGAGTCAGCTGAGAGGCCAGATACTAGAGTACCTGCCAGGGCCTATGCTATTAGAGCTTAGGAGGAGCAAGATGCCCCGGATGTCATCAGGGGTACGTTTTCCCTTTACAACACTTCTGTGCATGTATTGGTGGATCTAGGATCCACTCATTCCTACATTTGCATCAAACTACCCATTGAGAGGGGAGTTCCAGTAAAGGAGAGTGATCAAGACATTCTGGTCACAAATCCACTGGGCCACAGTGTGGTAGTGAATAAAGTATATAAAGGTTGCGCGTTGAAGATTCAGGGGTATGAATTCTCGGCAAACCTAATCGAATTGCCCTTCCACGAGTTTGACGCGATTTTGGGAATGGACTAGTTGTCACGTCATTAGGCAATAGTTGATTGCAAATTGAAGAGGATTTCTCTGAGAACTTATGAGGGTAATGAGATCACTATTGTGGGTGAAAGGGCAAATTTTCCGTCCAATGTTATCTCAGCCACAGTTGTAAGAAGATTGATGAGAAAATGCTGTAAAGATTACCTAGCACATGTGGTTGATACTAGGTAGGAACCTGTGTGATATACCCACAGTGAAAGATTTCCCAGATGTGTTTCCTGAAGAGTTGCCTAGTTTACCACTAGAAAGGGAAGTCGAGTTTGCTATTGAGGTAATGCCAGATACAGTACCCATTTCTATTGCTCCTTATAGGATGGCACCCACTAAATTAAGAGAGTTGAAAACTCAGTTGCAAGAGTTGCTTGATAAGGGGTTCATACGCCCCAGTGTGTCACCATGGGGAGCTCCGGTGCTATTTGTGAAGAAGAAGGATGGAACCTTGAGATTGTGTATTGATTACCGGCAGTTGAACAAAATAACTATGAAGAATAAATATCCATTGCCCAGAATTGACGATCTGTTTGATCAGTTGAAGGGAGCTGGTGTATTTTCAAAAATTGATCTCGATCGTGTATCATCGATTAAGGGTAAAGGATGCGAGATGTGTCAAAGCGCATTCGTAACCCGTATGGGCACTATGAATTTCTAGTGATGCCGCTTGGGTTAACAAATGCACCAGCAGCATTTATGGACCTTATGAACTGTATCTTCCATCCATACTTAGATCGGTTTGTAGTGGTCTTTATTGATGATATTCTGGTGTATTCCAAGACCAGGGAAGAACATGATGAACATTTGAGGATTGTTCTGCAAACCCTACGAGAAAAGAAGCTGTATGCTAAGCTGTCCAAGTGTGACTTCTGGATGAGTGAGATCTCTTTCCTTGGACACATAGTATCAGCAGAGGGGATTAGAGTAGATCCCAAAAAGATAGAAGCAGTGATGGAATGGAAGCCTCCCAGAAATACAACTGAGGTCAGAAGTTTCTTGGGGCTAGCTGGGTATTACAGAAGATTTGTGAAGGGGTTCTCTCTTATAGCTGCTCCAATGACCAAGTTGTTGCACAAGAATGTGAAATTTGGCTGGAACGATAAGTGCCAAGCTAGGTTTGAGAGGCTAAAGGCTATGTTGACAGAAGCACCAGTGTTAACATAGCTAGTGTCGGGGAAAGACTTTGTGATCTACAGTGATGCCTCACATAATGGGCTAGGGTGTGTATTGATGCAAGAGGGGAAAGTAGTCGCTTATGCTTGCAGGCAGTTAAGGCCACATGAACAGAACTACCCTACTCATGACCTGGAGTTAGCAGCAATTATCTTTGCACTGAAGATATGGAGGCATTATTTATATGGTGAAAAATGCTACATCTATACAGACCACAAGAGTCTAAAATATTTGCTAACCCAGAAGGAGCTCAATCTTAAAGAGAGGCGATGGATTGAGTTCCTAAAGACTATGATTGTGTGATAGATTATCATCCTGGGAAAGCAAATGTAGTTGCTGATGCTTTGAGCAGGAAGTCCATCATAGCTTTAAGATCACTCAATGCCTGTCCGTCCTTAGCTCAAGATGGAGCTATTTGGCTGAGTTGCATGTGAGGCTAACCCTACTATAGCAGACACAAGATGGGCAGAAGGCAGATGAAAAACTAATGGCCATTATGGGTAAAATTCTTGAGGGAAAGGAAACTGAATATGAGGTGAAAGCAGATGGGTGTCTGTACTACAGAGGAAGAGTGTGCATGACTGGATGATGGGGAATCAAGACTAGTATTCGAAAGAAGCACACACTAGTGTTTATGCTATGCACCTGTGAAGCACGAAAATTTATAATGAAATGAAGACTCATTATTGGTGGCCTGGTATGAAGAGGGATATAGCTGACTATGTGACTAAGTGTTTGAAATGTCAGCAAGTTAAAGTAGAACATCAAGTTCCATCAAGATTGCTACAGCCTATAAAGCATACCTGAATGGAAATGGGACCGGGTCATTATGGATTTTGTTAGTGGTCTTCCTCTCACCCAAAAGAAGAATGATGTAGTGTGGGTGATAGTGGATAGATTGACGAAGTCAGCACATATTCTGCCAGTTAGGACTGACTACTCAGTGGAGAAGCTAGCAGAATTGTATATCAGTGAGATAGTTAGACTGCATGGAATCCCACTTTCCATCATATCTGACCGAGACCCAACGTTTACATCGAGATTCTAGAAAAGGTTGCAAGAAGCCTTGGGCACACAACTTCGTTTTAGCACGGCTTTTCATCCTCAGATAGATGGACAGTTAGAATGAGTAATCCAGGTAAACTTAATAACTAATTGAATTTTTGCAATTAATAAATTGAAATGGTAGTAATAATGTGAATTATGTGATAGATCCTAGAGGATATGCTAAGGAGTTGTGCCATTGAGTTTGAAGGGAGCTGGGATAGATACCTCCCAATCGCGAGTGATATAACAATAGCTATCAAGCTAGCATTCAAATGGCTCCGTATGAAGCACTGTATGGGAGGAAATGTAGAACCCTAGTGTGTTGGACTAAATTGGGCGAAGATAAGCTGGTAGGACCAGACCTAGTGAAACAGACTGAGGAGAAAGTGAAGATAATCAAAGCTAACCTGAAGGTTGCCTCAGATAAACAAAAATCATATGCTGACTTGAAGAGGAAAGAGATAGAGTATGCAGTTGGTGATAAAGTGTTTCTCAAAGTCTCACCGTGGAAGAAAGTACTGAGGTTTGGAAGGAAGGGTAAGTTAAGCCCTAGGTTCGTTGGCCCATATGAAGTCATTGAATGTGTGGGACCAGTGGCCAATCGGCTAGCTTTACCACCAGAACTGGATAAAATAAACAATGTATTCCATGTTTTTATGTTGAGAGAATATCGCTCAGACCCTTCACATGTCATTTCCATGGAAGAGATTGAAATCCAACCGGACTTGACATATACAGAAGAACCTATACAGATCCTAGCTCGGGAAGTGAAGGAAATGAGAAATAAACAAATTCCATTGGTGAAAGTGCTTTGGAGGCACCACAACACTGAAGAGGCAACTTGGGAAAGTGAAGAGACGATGAGGCAACAGTTCCCTCAACTGTTTACATCAGATAAATTTCGAGGATGAAAATTTTTCTTAGAGGGGAAGAGTTGTAACATCCTCACTTTAGCTAGTCCGTACAGTCTACTGTTCCTGTGACCAATGTTGGTCCGGACAGCCAGAACATCTGGAAAAATATTTAAACTAAAGTGAGGAACCATAATTAACTCAAATATTAATAAGAAAAATTTAGGAAAAATTTTAGAAATAAAATACAATCAAGTTAAATGAGTCAGTGCCCTAGCGATGGGTAACCTAGTGAGAAGTTGCGGTTCTCGCAACTAGGAGCCCTAGACCCAGGGGAAAATTATAAAATAATTATTGGGACTCCAGAGAAGGGTTATTGAGGTTCTTATGACATTAGAATGCCAAGAGAATGCTTAGAAAAATTTTTCAATCGGTACAGACAATTTTGGCCCGTTAAGCCAAATAGAGGGCATTTTTGTCATTTTGTCTTCAGAGATGATTTTTGGCCAACTTGTCCAATTAAATAAATAATTTATATAACATAAAATAAGACGAAATGTTGTTAAAAATTTAATTGAAATTAATTAGACAAGAAATGGAGAAGAAATGAAAGAAAATAGCATTATGACATCATAATGATGTCATTAAAGTTTTCCCAACCTATCCAATATGGACACATTGCATCAACTTATTTTAAAGAGACAAAATGGGCTGAAAATGAAAAAAAAAAAAAATCAGACTTCTCTTCCTCATCTCTTCCTTGCCGTGAACCTCCACCATTGTTACCCATTTGCAAGCTTTTCAAAGCTTGATTTTCCCTAGCTTCCACACCGCAAAACCCTAATCTAGCAACACAAAAAATTGTTCTATCATCTTGGTGAGTCTTTTAGGAGCAAAAAGAATTAAGAAGAAAGAGTTCTTACAAGCTTTGGATTAGCTCCCTAAGACGTTAGTGACTTAAACTTATGTTTCTCTTCAAATTTATATTGAATAAGTATAATTGAGTGCAAAATTGCAAAGAAATTTGCTAAATATCTTGTGTATGTCCATCCCATAATTTTGGGCAGCCTTGAATCTAGTAGAGTTTTGAAGATTTCTTAGAGTTAAATTGTAATTTGGCTGCCTTTAACATTAATACAATGCTTAGGACAACGGAAGGTATGTAAATGCATGAATGGTAATGTGTGAGTTAGGGTTTGGGGTGGAAAATGAGACCTTGACTATGTGATGATGAAAATAGGTTTTAATGGTCAATTAGTGACCATTTGGCTCTGTTTAAATAAAAAATGAAGTGTGTTGAGTAGTGGAGTTTGGGTTTGGTGTGGCTGCCCATAGTGACCTGCAAATTACACATGAGTCTAGCAGGTATGGGCAGCCATAACTTGAATTGTAGAGGTTCAATTGGTGCAAGGCCAATTCGACATGAAACTAGACACATAATGGCACAACTTTGGTGAAGAAACCATGCCCATAAAACCAAACCAAGTGGACCAAAAGCTGGCCCTAATCCGGGTGACCTGCAGCCTGCCTGGGCAAAATGATCAAATGAACAGTGTTTGGTCATTTGGCCATAACTCAGTGTAGAGAGATCCAATTGACCTGAAATTTTACCAGCAATAAGTTGAGATATACACCAACAACTTTCATGAAGAAATCTAACCCAAATTATGACCAGAACATATTCAAAAGGTGAGTTGCATTCACTATTCATTACACTATAGATATGGTCAGTCCAGAAATTCTGGACAAAATTTCAATCTGGCCAGTTTTGGTTTTTGGATCATAACTTGAGCTAAAAAACTCCAAATGGAGTGATTCAAGAAAGGAAATGCAAGTAGACAAAATAATGAACAACTTTCATGTTGATCAGTTTGCCAAATTCCCAATGCAAAATTGACCAATGGAACAGAAAAAACAAAGCATAAAAACTGAAAATTCAGCCCAACTAACATTAAGCTTAGAAATGGTATTGGCAACCAATACCAACAAAATTTGAATGCAAAATGTGGTATGTTGATGATATTAGAACCAATGTATCTATTGCCTATGCAAAAGTCAACTTTTTTGTTGACCAATGAATGGAATAGTAACACTAAAACTTAAATTCCAAAAATTGTGAAACTTAAAAGTATAAAATGCCCTAGTGTACCTAACAAGATTGGTTTGGATAGATTGACATGCCAATAGGGTTCTGTTAGCAGTACTGCGTATCGCTTCATGCCATTCTATGTTTCATGGCTTCCCATGCCATTCTATGACATAATAGCCTTTGGCTATATTATTTGAGTTGATATACTTCGGTTTTAACCCTGACAATTATTATAGCTTATTAGCTATTCTGTTGCACACCGGGAGACACAATGTGACCGATGGTGTGATGGTCTGAGGTACTTAGCACCCAGTGCCAGTTTACCCATTTATCCAGTCCAGTCAACTAGTATGGGTTACTCGGGCAATGATAATAAATCTTACTAAATTTTAATTGAATAATGCTGCAAATAATATCAGAAGTTAAGTCTACCAAAACTGTAAACACACATTCTGCATATTCATTTTATTTTATTTTATTTTATATTTTCACCACTAAGCAGAATTGCTTAGCCCGTCACTTTTGCCACGCGCAGGTACTGGAGACCTAGCTGGTGAGCCTAGCAGACATCAGACTGGGTGAGCCTTCAAATTTGCATCCAGAGTCACGAGTCACCTCACACCTGCAGTGCAAATGGTAAGACATAGGATTTTGGGAGCATTTTGTATTTTAGCATTTTGTATTAGTTTGGATTGTAACTATAAACTCTTGTAATTATGTATTAATATAAATATATAAAATTTCATATTATTGAAATTTTCTGCATAATGTATGTTGATAAATGAAATGTTGAGAAATATTTATGAATATGCTTCAAGTGATGAAGTGAACAGAAAAGTTTTAAAAATAGTATTGTGATTTGAGATTGAGATTTTGAGATTGACTTGAAATGTGTATAATGGAGTTTGGATTTGGAAATTATATTGGAAGTGTTTTTAAACAGGTTCAGAAGAACTGTTTTTCCAATTTACAGCCGGCACTCTGCCGGATTTCCTATAAAATTTACAAAAAAATTTAGATTTATCAAAATTGTAAATAAATGAATTAAAAAGGGATAAATTGTAAATAAAAACATAAATTGGTGCTCTGGCACACTAAGTGGCATAACTTGCTCGGCTACACTATAGACGGGTAAAAGGTGTCACATTTAGTGGTATCAGAGCATCAGTTTAGGCATTTCTGGGCATAGCAGAGAAGACAGAAAAAGAGAAAGAGGGAAAGTCAGTAGAACAGAGTTCCAGTGGTCCTACTGGAAAGAGGAAGAACCATGGGGGACATAGCAGGGGTGGTAAGAAGTCTGGTAGGGGAAGATATTCAAGACAGAAACCTCCTCTATCTGGTCAGCAGAGTACCAGAAGTTCCTACCCTCCCCCCCAATGTGAAACTTGTGGAAGAAATCATGGTGGAGTATGCTACAAGGTTATTGGAGCCTGTTATAACTGTGGAGGCACAGGGCACTTTGCCAAGGACTGCACCAGTACTCGCAGAGTTGGACCACCTCCTACTACTATTGAAGGGTCAGTTCAGAGCCCTGTCACTAGAGGTTCACAACCACCTAGCAGAGGTAGAGGCAGGGGCAGAGGTAATCCAGCAGGCAGCCAAGGAACTATGAATCAGTCAGAGTAAGGCAGTGCTCCAGTCAGAGTCTATGCAATGAGATAGAGAGAAGAGGCCGAGACATTTGATGTTGTGGCTGGTACCTTCTCAACTTTTAATCAAGATGTGTTTGTGTTATTTGATCTGGGTTCTACCTATTCTTATGTGAGTGCTAGCATCATTGATTGCATTGCTATTCCATGTACAAAAATGGACTTTGAGGTGCTAGTAACAAGTCTGCTAGGACAAGAGGTCAGGGTTAACAGAATGTATAGGGATTGTCGTTTGGTGATCCAAGGACATACTTTTCTGTCTGATCTCATTGAAATACCCTTCAGAGATTATGATATCATCTTGGGCATGGATTGGTTAGCCAGGCATCATGCCATGATTGACTGTAGACCAAAGACAGTCACTTTTGGCCTTCCTCAGTACAGTGATGTGATAATACATGGGGAGAGGCAGCTATTGCCAGCAAACATCATTTCAGCTGCACTAGCCAGAAAAATGATCAGAAAGGGGTATGAAGCATACTTGGTACATGTGGTAGACACCCAAGTGGCGAGTCCAGCATTGAGGGACATCCCTACAGTATATGACTTTCCAGATGTGTTTCCTGATGAATTTCCAGGATTACCTCCGGAAAGAGAAGTGCAGTTTGAGATTAATGTTATGCTTGGTGTGGATCCAATCTTCATAACACCATACCGAATGGCACCAGCAGAGTTAAAGGAGTTAAAGTTACAGTTGCAAGAACTACTTGAAAAGGGCTTCATCCGCCCTAGTGTGTCACCTTGGGGAGCGCCAGTATTGTTTGTTAAGAAGAAAGATGGCACTCTTCGTTTATGTTGCCACACCCTACCCCTCTGTAAGGCATAACATGATCCCGTAGTATACCTAATGAATTACCAACTCCATCTATTGGTAACCCATTAAATACACTACAGGGGATTTTAAAAACTTTTCTTACTTCATTCACAGTGGTGAGCACTATTTACAGGTGTTAAAAACTTTTGTGAACTGAAGTGATAGAACTAACACATTTGACTTATTTGGAATTTCTGTAAAAAATTTGGCAGAGTGCCATCTGTATTTTGGATAAAACAGTTCTTCAGAAAACCTGTAAAAAACACTTCAATATTTTTCCAAATCTCAACTCTAACAAAATTCGACACAATATTTTTCTCAACTCAATCCACAACAATTTTTCAGTATTTTCAAAGGATGAGATAAAAGAAATATAATACAAATTTTACAAGTCAAAATAACTCATAATTCACTTTATAACTTCAATGTACAATTTTAATTTACAACTGCTCAAATAATTTACATACATATTATTACATACATACATCAGACCTATGTACATGGGTATACCTATAATATACCTAGAGCTGATCTGAAAGTGTCTTCAAAGAAACTTACTCACTGCTCTATGCTCTTCTTACCTGCGACAGCATACAAAGCTATCGCTGAGTGGTGAACTCAGTGGTGCACAACTATAATTTAAAACATAGTACAATATACATTGACAAAATTTACAGTAAATAATTTGGAAATCTGAATACTCATCAAATTCCAAAACTCAAAATATTCATTGCCAATAATGTAAATCATTTGTATAAAATGACTTTGATCACGAAATTCAATTTATCAAATCATGACTAACCATTTAAGTAATTCCAACAAAATCAATTATACATAAACCATAATTGAAATCACAATTCTTTACCATTCAAAAGCCATTCTGTATCTCAAAAATAATTATGTATCTCGAAAGTCAATCTTTATCTCAAAACCATGTTGTATCTCAAAAATCAATCTTTATCTCAAAACCATGTTGTATCTCAAAAATCAATCTTTATCTCACTAACTATGCAAGACTAATCCGATAGGGCCATCTTCGATGTGATTCTAACTCCCTATGGTTGGGGAGGTCGAATCAGATTCTAACTCCCAATGGTCGGGGAGGTCGAATCATCGTGCACAGTACCATCACAATAATGAATCTTCCGCAAGGGCCATAACGATAAAATAAACTTAGATCTAACCTCAAATCAGAGGAAAATCTAAGCCTGTGCACGTACCATGGTAATCAAAACACAACTAACTCCATTGTCTTCTCAACAAATGAGAGAGACGGGTAATAACCTAGTCAAGCATCTATAGTGAAATATAAAACAATATCACAATCCTTTTAGTGAGCATAAATCACAATATAATTCGATTCAAAGTCAATTCCAATATCCAATAATTTTTATGCTCATCACAATTCAAATCATAAATTTGCATTTTCCATGAAAATTACATCACAATTCAAAACATGTTCTATCACAATTTTCCAAAACATAATTTATTCAATCCATAACAATGCTTAATACTTGTGGAAATACCATTTCACAAAGCTAAATTCATACATACTATAACAATTTTCAATAATCATTGAAATAAATCTAATGCTTGTTAAACATAATATATAAGAAAATATGTCATTTAATCATATGAAATATTCAAAACAAAATCAGTTAAAAACTAGTTGTGCACAAACCTCTGATGACTGTCTCCTGGTCTGGACTCAGTGTTTCCTTCCCTTTCCCTGAGTCTTTACTAACTGAGAAACACAATTTGAAGTGTTTCAGTACTAAATTAAACTGTCTCTATCGATAATGTTTGACAAATAATTTACTGAAAGCTATTATTTGTTTAATTACCTAATATACTGACCCTCGATGTGTTCTAGGTAATTTAGGTTTTAGTGTCATTAATATGTCACATTCGATAGGGTTTTAGGGTTGGTACGTTTTACCAAACTCATTTCCTTGTTTAGTGCATTTTAATGCAACTTGCTGGATTTCGGTATACTAGTTTGACCTAGCCGGACGACCTAGTTCCCTTGGTTTTCAGGTTTCGGTCAAAACTACAAACTTGTAGATCTATGTCTTATTGCACGCGGGGCAAAATTTCAGGTCATTCCGAGTTATGTAGACCAAGTTATGGTCATTTTACTATTGCTGGTCAAATGGCATCAAATTAGGTCATTTTAGGTCAATTTGGTCAACTTTGGTTCGGCCAGTTTTTGGACCCGAACTTGTGCAAGCTGTTTGACTTGCTTATGTTCATTTCTGGGCTTTGGTGTCTTCATAGGACTTGTAGGTATGGATCTTAACTATTCATGGTTAAAATTTCAGGTCAATTGGACCTGTTTTGAGTGAGTTATGGCCTAAACACTAACTGCTGCCCAATTGGTCAGTTTTCAGGTTTCAATTGCACCTAATCCGAATTGGTCATTTTTTTATGTCACCTTGCAAGTAGAATTTTGGTATGCTTTCTTAATGAAAGTTGGCACATTTTGTGCCTAGTTTCACCTCCAATTGGTCTCATACCAATTGAGGTTACACATTTAAAGTTATAGGCTAAAATGAATACTGCCCTTAATTACCTTACTTATACATGTATCCATTACACATTTAATTGCTATATGTCCACTTCCCTTACCAATTCTGTTTTGGTACATTACCAAAACCACATACCTCTTCACTTTAAAGTCACTTTGGGCAGATTACAATTATCCTCAATACACCAATTAAAACTCAAATTTACAAAGTCTAAGTACAATCACATATACACCTAAACATTACTCATTCTTACATACACTTTACACAACCAATCTATATACATATCCATCAATCCTCAATGTCAATATTCTGCCAATACCTTCATGAACTCATACATTTATCAAAGTGTCCCAAGGCTGCCGAATTGTCCCACAATGCCAAAGTGTCCTACAATTCATCAATTTCCATTCCAAGTGCACAATTACCATATACATGTGGAATTAATTTACTTGGACATTAAATCACCCTAATCAATATAATTTCTCATCAAATATATGTATAAACATTTCATTAAACATATAACTCCATGGCTGTCCAAAATGGACATATCAATAACTCCTCAAACTTAAAAATTTCCTTCACAATTCAAACACCCATAACAAGTATACAAAGTTTAACAAAGCAATATTCAAAAATACAAACTTACCTTTGGTTGGGACTTGTTAAACCTTCACTAAACTTCTCGATTTTGGTATCAAACTCTTCCTTGTGATGTGGGGACAATTTTTAATGAAGCTACCTAGGTGATTAGAGGTGAAATGAAGGAGTGGATCAAGCTTGAAGAAAAATGGCCATGGAGGTTTTGGGAGCTTTTCATTCACGGCAATGGAGGTTTCTAATGTTGAAGATGATATTTTAGTGGAGCAATCTGCCCACTTAATATATTTTAAAATCCCTTAGTGGTCCACTCACATTAGCTAATTCATTTAATATGTTTAATGTTCTAATTACACACTTTCACTCCACTTTTGGTTATTTGCATTAGATACCACTAAACTAATTTTTCATTTTATTTTCTAAGTGTAATATTATTTATTTTTAATGGACATTTAGGTCAAAAGACAATTCGAGATGTCAAATGACCATAATGCCTGTTCGGGTTGCATTCGATTTTTGAATATCTAGGTTTTGTCTGCTTTTCGATTTCTCACTTTTCTTTGTAATAATTATTTAATTTTTCTTTGATCTTTCTAATGAGATTTATTCTTCAATAAGGGTCTATTTAAGTCCTAAAATGTTTTCCGTGGTTCTCATGATCCGGGCTAGTCAACGGTCCACGCCGTGACTTCCCGGTGCGGTCACCCATCGCTATGGTTCTCGGCTCGCTTAACTTGGTTACATTTCATTGTTATTATTTTTCCTTTGTTTTTTTCTTGTATTTTCTTTTCTTGTATTTCATTATTTTATGTCTCCTCACTCATAACGAAGTGTAGTTCTAGGCATCCTAGCTGTCCGGACAACACTGGTCACTGGAACAGTAAAACACACTACCGAACTTAGGGGTGTTACATATGTATTGACTACCAGCAGTTGAATAAGGTGACAATAAAGAACATATATCCATTGTCTCGCATTGATGATCTGTTTGAACAGTTGAAGGGTGCAGCTATATTCTCCAAAATTGATTTGCGATTTGGTTATTATCAGTTGATGGTGCAAGAGCAGAGTATTCCAAAGACTGCTTTTAGAACTCGATATGGCCACTATGAGTTTCTGGTAATGCCATTCGGGTTAACTAATGCTCCAGCTGCTTTTATGGATATGATGAACACTATCTTCAGACCATATCTCGACCAGTTTGTGGTGGTGTTTATTGATGATATTTTGATATATTCGAGAAATGCAGAGGAGCATGACAGACATCTGCGGATTGTACTGCATACTTTAAGGGAGAAACAACTATATGCTAAATTATCGAAATGTGAATTTTGGCTGAAAGAAATCTCCTTCTTGGGGCATGTTGTGTCAGCTGAAGGGATCAAGGTAGATTCTAGCAAGGTAGAAGCTATCCTTAATTGGAAGCCACCCAGGAATATCACAGAAATTTGCAATTTTCTGAGTTTAGTTGGATATTACCGTCGATTTGTGAAAGGGTTTTCTATGTTATCTTCTCCATTGACCAAGCTGCTTCAGAAAGATGTAAAATTTTAGTGGACAGATAAATGTCAGTAGAGTTTTGATGAGTTGAAGAGGTGTTTGACTGAAGCTCCAGTCCTTACTTTACCTACTACGAGTAAAGAGTACACAGTTTATAGTGATGCTTCGGACAATGGGTTAGGCTGTGTACTGATGCAAGATCGAAATGTCATTGTTTATGCATCACGTTAGTTGAAACTGCATGAGAAGAACTACCCAACACATGATTTAGAGATAACAGCTATTATTTTTGCTCTGAAGATTTAGAGACACTATTTGTATGGGGAGAAATGCTACATTTACACAGATTACAAGAGCTTGAAGTACTTAGGCACCCAGAAGGAATTGAATTTGAGGTAGAGGAGATGGTTAGAACTGATTAAAGACTATGATTGCTTAATAGATTATCAGCCAGGGAAAGTAAATGTAGTAGTCGACGCCTTAAGTCGCAAGACTATGGCAAGTCTCAGAGTTTCTCCTTTGTCCATGGTACATGAGTTGAAAGCACAACATGCCAGTTTGGAGATTGATAATGAAGGACAGACAGTAGTTGTATGGCATGTACAACCAGTATTGATTTATCAGATCAGAATGGCTGCTCAGAGTGATGATAAATATCAGAAGCTACTGAAAGAAGTCCAGCAAGGCAAGAAACCTGAATTCTCTGTGAGAGATGATGGTCTATTGCTACATCAGGGCAGAACATGCGTTCCTAATGGTGTGGAATTGAGACAGATCATTATGAAGGAAGCACATGAGTCTCCTTTTGCTATTCACCCTGGCGGAACTAAAATGTATAGAGGGCTGAAAGAGCATTACTGGTGGATGGGTATGAAGACAGATATAGCTGAATTTGTTTCCAAATGTCTAACTTGTCAGCAAGTAAAGGCAGAACATCAAGTTCCAGTTTGTTTGTTACATCCACTGCAGTACCAGAGTGGAAATAGGAACGAATAACTATGGATTTTGTTACGAGACTTCCGATGACATAGAATAGTCATGATGCAGTATGGGTTATTGTTGACAGACTGACAATGTCTGCTCACTTTTTGCCAGTTCAGATGGACTATAGCCTGGAAAGATTGGCCAGATTGTTCATATATGAAATTGTAAAACTACATGGAGTGCCAGTATCAATTGTATCTGACAGAGATCCTAGGTTCACTTCTAGATTCTGGGGTAGTCTTCAGAGAGCCCTAGGAACTAGATTGAACTTCAGCACAACATTCCACCCACAGACAGATGGCCATTCTGAAAGGGTAATTCAGATATTGGAGGATATGCTATGGGCTTGTGTGATAAAGTTTGAAGGTAGTTGGGATACACACTTGCCTTTGATTGAGTTTGCTTATAATAACAGCTACCAATCAAGCATTGGGATGCCTCCATATGAAGCTTTGTATGGCAGAAGTGCGTAACTCCCTATGTTGGGATGAAGTTGGTGAAAGAAAGATAATTGGGCGAGAAATTGTTTAGCGACAGAGGAAAAGATCAGATTGATTAGAGATCGACTCAAAGCTGCATCAGACAATCAGAAGTCCTATGTTGATCTGAAGAGAAGAGATATTGAATATGCAGTGGGTGATAAGGTATTCCTTAAAGTTTTTCCTTGGAAGACGATTATGAGATTTGGCAGAAAGGGGAAACTGAGTCCTCGTTTCATCGGGCCATATGAGGTTCTGGAGAGAGTGGGTCCTTTAGCATATCGGTTGGCATTACCTCCGGAGCTAGAAAGGATACACAGTGTCTTTCATGTGTCCATGTTGAGGAGGTATAGATCTGACCCATCTCATGTACTATCAGTTGAAGTGATTGAGGTAAATCCAGACCTCTCATATGAGGAAGAACCCATAGAAATTATGGCTTATGAGGTGAAGCAGCTGAGGAATAAACAAATACATTTGGTTAAAGTGCTATGGAACCATCATTCAGGCTAGGAAGCTACTTGGGAACGTGAAGAGGATATGAGGAGACAGCACCCACAGCTGTTCAGAGACTAATGCTAGGTAAAATTTCGAGACGAAATTTATTTTAAGGGGGGGAGAATTGTAACACCCCTATATTCGATAGTGCATTCTACTATTTCTGTGATCAGTGTTGTCCAGACAGCTAGGATGCCTAGAACTACACTTAGTTATGGGTGAGGAGACATAAAATAATGAAATAAAAGAAAAGAAAATACAAGAAAAACAAAGGAAAAATAATAGCAATGAAATGTAACCAAGTTAAACGAGCCAAGAATCCTAGCGATGGGTGACCGCACCGGGAAGTTGCGGCGTGGACCGTTAACTAGCCCTGGACCGCAGGAAACCCTAGAAAATATTTTTAGGACTTAAATAAAAGTCTATTGAAGTATAAATATGATTAGAAATATCAAAGAAAAATTAAATAATTAGTACAAAGAAAAACGAGAAATCGAGAAAACGATAAAACTCGGTGTTACCGAAAAATCAGGAATGCAACCTGAAGAGGGTCATTGTGGTCATTTGACACCCTGAGTTGCCTTTTGACCTAAATTTCCATTAAAAATAAATGATGTTACACTTGGAAAATGTCATGAAAAATTAAATTGGTGGTACATAAATTAAATAGCAAAAGATAGGAGTTAAATGTGGAAATATAGAATCTTTAGAATAAATAAACATTAAACCCTTACTTAGTGCTCCACTCACTCCATTAAGTGGACCATTACACATCATATGACAACAAATTACTCACCTTCTTCAACCTCCCAAAACCAGCCGAAATCTCCCAAAGAAGTTCCTCCATGGCCGAAGCTTCCAAGCTCCACGCAAGCTTTATTCTTCCATGTTCCAAGCCAATTTTCTTCCATTATCCTTCACTAAAGTTATTCTACACAACTTGGGCAGTAGATAGGCAACAAGAAAATCAATTTTTAGTGAGGTTTTGAAGAATTTCAAAAGTGGTAAGTATGTATTTTTTATTCTTGTTTCATTAAACCTTGAATGGATGTTATGGGTAGTTGATTTGTGGAAGAATTTTTGAAAATTGATGTGTTAATGGAGAGGCACATTTTGGCAGCCATGGAACTTCTATAATAACAGTTTATACTTGCATGTAAATAGTGGTTTCAATGATGATTTATAGGTTTGATTGTATGATACTTGAATTCCATGTGTAAGGTATGATTTTGGAAGCTTGGGAACTAATTGAAAGAGATGTACAAATCGACAACTTTGAAGTGTAGATCAAAATGTGTTGTTTCATGGTTTGGTTTATGGAATTATATTGTTGAATTATGGTGCTTGTTATGGCAGCATGTATATGTGTATAAAGGTTTGAATTTGGACATATAAATGAGCTATGTCACGTGGTTAAATTATTTGTAATTGGACTTGGAAAATTCTGTACTATAATGTGCATATTGAGAATGGTTATAAGCCGCCAAAATGACCAAAATTGAGTTGCTAAATGTGTTAATGTTATGGTACAAACCAGAATTGGCATGAAGGAAGTGAGTTGGTAAGTGTTGAATATGTCCTTTGGTATGTGATGAAGAGTATGTTGCAGGGCAGTGTGTGTTTTGGCTTAGAACCTTAAGTGTGTGGCTCCTATTGGTATGGGACCAATTGGAGGTGAAACTAGGCACAAAGTGTGCCAACTTTCATGAAGAAAGCTTACCAAAATTCTGCCTAGAAGGTGACTTGAAAAATGACCAAATCCGGATTAGTGCTTTGTAAACCTGAAAATTGACCATTTGGGCAGTAGTTAGTTTTTTTGCTATAAATCACTCAAAATAGGTCTAATTGATCTAAAATTTTTACCATGAATATTTTAGACATATATCTACAATTCTTATGAAGACACCAAAGCCCAGAAATGGCCAGAACCAAGCCAAATAGCTTGCACAAGTTCAGGTCCAAAAACTGGCCGAACCAAAAGTGACCTAAAAATGACCTAAAGCTATCATTTTGGTACATTCTGTCCAGCATTGGTAGATTGACCATAATTGGTCTACATAACTCAGAATGACCTTAAATTTTGCCCCACGTGCAATAGGACATTGACCTACAAGTTTGTAGTTTTAAACAAAACCCGAAAACTGAGAGAACTAGGTCATCCAGCTAGGTTAAATTAGTATACCGAAATCCGACAAATTGCAATAAAATGCAACATACTTGGAAATGAATTTGGTCACATGTACCAATACTAAAAGGCTACAAATGTGACATATTGGCAACATTAAAACCTAATTCACCTAAAGTGCATCTAGGGTCAACATCTTAGGTTAACTAAGGAAATAATAGAATTCAATAAATTAAGTATTAAGTTTTATTCTTAGAGATAGTTTAAATGAATACTGAAACACTTCAAATTGTGTGTTTCAGTTAGTAAAGACTCAGGAAAAGGGAAGGAAACACTGAGTCAGGGCCAAGAGACAGTTATCAGAGGTTTTTACACAACAGTTATTTCTTTTGAATTTTTCAATTGAAATAAATTATGACTATTTGTATATTATTGTTTTAAATTGTGAGATTGTTTGAATGATATTTGATGGATACTTATTGATTGAAAAGCATTGTAAATGGTTTGAAACCACAGCTATCATTGATTGATTTCCTCGCTAGCTTATCTAGTGGGATGAATTGAATTCCCTTTCTGGCTGAAGTGTTGAGGTGTGTGCCGGTTGAGGACGAATAGAATGAGTACTCATATTATTGCTAGCTAGCTATGTTATTCCTCATTAGCCATTGGCTTTTGGGATGAATTGAATTCCTTACTAGCCATCGGCTTTTGGGATAAATTGAACTTTGGAACATGATTAAGCTGTGTATGTGATTTATTGATATTTGTTGTGATATTGTGAAATGGAGTTTAAATTCTTTATGAGATTCATTGTCTTTTAATTTAACTATGGTTTTAAGTATCCACTATTTATATGACTTATGATTTATGATTTAAAGTTGTAGGTTAATGTTGTGGACCATTGAGACAATGGCTCAGCGATAGCTTTTCATTCTTTGTCGCAGTGAAATGATTGTGAGCGTAAACTAGGCTGCTAGTGCTTCAGTGAGAGTTCATCGGGTATATTGAGTATACCATATTCTGCATTTTGTATTGTAATGTATGTTCACTGTATGTATATAATGTTCTTGGTTTTGAGCAGTTGTAAATTAAAATTATACATTGAAGTTGTAAAATAAATTGTAAATTATTTTAGTTTGTAAATATTGTGATATATTTCTTTTATCTCAGCCTTTGGAAATACTGAACAATTATTGTGGATTTGAGTTGGGAAACATATTGTGTTGATTAAATGTTGGAGTTTGAGATTGAGAAATATATTTGTAATGCTTTTTACAGGTTTTTGAAGAACTATTTTATTCAAAATACAGATGGCACTCCGCCAAAATTTTTACAGAAATTACTAATACATAAAATGTGTTAGTTGTTTCACTTCAGTTCAAAAATTTTTTAACACCTGTAAATATTGCTCACCACTGTTAAAAGAAGTAAGAAAAGTTTTAAAATCCCTTGTAGTGTATTTAATGGGTTATCAGTAGACGAAGTTGGTAATTCATTAGGTATACTATGGGATCATGTTATGCCTTATAGAGGGCTTGGGTGTGACAAAGATCCACAATGTGTTCCACGTGTCTATACTAAGAAGATACCGCTCAGATCCTTCACATGTCATTTACATGGAAGAAATTAAAGTACAACTAGATTTGGCATATGAAGAAGAACCCATATGGATCTTGGCTCGGGAAGTGAAAGAGTTGAGGAATAAGTAGATTCCACTGGTGAAAGTGCTTTGGAGGCACCACAACACCAAGGAGGCAACTTGGGAAAGTGAAGAGACGATGAGGCAATAGTTCCCTCAACTTTTTGTATCAGGTAAATTTCGTGGATGAAATTTAAATTAGAGGGGAATAGTTGTAACACCCTTACTGTAGCAACTCCATACATTATACTCTTCCGGTGACTGGTGTCAGTCTGGATAGCTAGAACGTCCAGAAAAATATTTAAATTAAAGTGAGAAATCATAATTAACTCAAATATTAATAAGAAAAATTTAGAAAAAAATTTAAAAATAAAATACAACCAAGTTAGATGAGCCGGTGCCTAAGTGATGGGTAACCCAATAGGAAGTTATGGTTCTCGCATTTAGGAGCTCTAAACCCAGGAGAAAATTCATAAAATAATTTTTAAGACTCCAAAAAAGAGTCATTGAGGTTTCTATGGCATTAGAATTCCAAGAAAATGCTTACAAAAATTTTTAGATTGGTACAGACGATTTTGGCTCAATAAGCCAAACGGAGGGCATTTTGGTCATTTCGTCTTCAGAAATGATTTTTTGCCAACTTGTCTAGTTAAGTAAATAATTATTATGATCTAAAATGTGAATAAATATTGGTAAAAATTTAATTAGAAATGAATTAACGAAAGAAGAAAGAAAAATAAAATAAAAAGGCATTTATGACATAAGCTTGATGTAATTAAAACCCCTTAGCCAATCAAAATTTAACAAATACATTTATAAGACATTAAATAAGAGAAAAGAAGTCAAAATAGGAAAAAGCATTCAGCTCACCTTCAACTTCTTCCCCGAATCTCCATGGCCACTTTTCTTCATCAAATTTTCAAGCTTTAAGCTTGCATTTTCTCTTTATCTATCCACCGAAATCCCTAAGCCCCTTTACTAAAATTTATCCCCACATTAAGAGGAATATTTTGATTATCAAAAAGTGAGGAAATTCCAAAGTTTCTACAAGTGTAAGAAGTGGTTAAAGTGAGGTTAGTGCTGATTAATCTTAATTATTTTGTGTATACATCATGGAGAACATGAATTGAGAGTGAAATTTAGCTAATTTAAATAAATTTTGCATGGTTGAATTTTTACAAATTTCAGCAGCCATGGACTTATTAGGGTCTTGATGACTTTTTTTGGATTAAATGAGTATATAAGCTGCCCTTGATATGAACTTTACATTTAGTACATTAAATTGTATGTTAATGGATGAATAGAGAAATTAAGAATTTAGGGTTTTGAGCAAATTGAGGTTTTGCTCTTATAATGGTGTAGGAACATTTTAATGGTCAAATAGTGACCATTTGGTAAGCTTTAAACTAAATATGAAGTGAGTTGAGACTTGGCGTTTGTGTATGGGTGAGCTGCCTTGGCTGACCTGCAGAACTGAGCATGAGTCCAGCAGGTTTGGGTAGTTATAAATGGAATTGTAGAGGTTCAATTGTGCAAGGCCAATTGGAAATGAAACTAGACACATAATGGCACAACTTTGGTATAGAAACCTTGCTGAGAAAACCAAACTAAATTGACCTAAAAATTGCCCTAATCTAGGTGACCTGCATTCAGCCTAGGCAAAATGACCAAATGAATAGTATTTATTCATTTGGTTATAGCTCAGTGTAGGAAGGTCCAATTGACGTGAACTTTAACCAGAAGAAACCTGAGACATAGACCTACAACTTTCATGAAGAATATAAATCCAAATTCTGACTATAACCTAGTTAAATTACCAACCAAACTTAGGTTACTAAATCTGGCAGAACCAGTTTTGCCCAGAATTTTGGATTCTGTCTAATCCAGACAGTTATGGTGTTTAGGCCATAACTTGAGCTACAAAACTCTAAATGGAGTGATTCAAAAAAGGAAATGTAACTAGACAAAATAAGGAACAACTTTCGTGAAGACAATTTTGCCAAATTCCTACTGTATAAATGACCAATGGAACAGTAAATATGAAGCTTGAAATCTGAAAATTTTGAACAAGCTTATAAATGGTATTGGCAACCAATACCAACAATTTTAGAATGCAAAATGTGGTATGTTGGGAGTATTCGAACCAATGTACCTATTGTCTATGCAAAAGTCAACATTTTAGTTGACTAATGAAATGAATAGTAGCACCTAAACTTAAATTTCAAGAATTGTACAATTTAAAAGTGTAACATACCTTAGTACACCTAGCAAGATTGGTTTGGATAGGTTGGCATGCCAATAGGGTTCGGTAAGCAATACTACATATGGCATTATGCCATTCTGTGATTTTATGGCTTTTAGCCATTCTGACATTGTGTTGATTCTTGGCCTTGTGCTTAATGTTATTACAGCTTATTAGCTGTTCTGTTGCACACTGGGAGATGCATATGTGATCGATGGTGTAACGGCCTGAGGTACTAGATACCCAGTGCCAGTTTATCCATTTATCCAGTCCAGTCATCCAGTATAGGTTACTTGGGCAACAAAAAAATGAAAGTGAATAAATTTAATGAAATTATGAATATAACAAGTACAAAATAAATAATATTACCAATAATAATTGAAAAATTATCTGCATAAGACATCAGAATATGCACTACATATTTATTTTCTGTTATTTCTTTTTATTTTATTATTGGCACCACTAAGCATTATTACTTAGCGCGTTGCTTTTTGCCATGCGTAGGTTCTGGAGAGACTGACCGAGAGCCCAGTAGACCACAAACTGGGTGAGACGTTCTGCAGCTCTGTATAGTGTCCGTGTCACCTCACCGTCATCAGTGCATTGGTAGGACACTAGGTT
Organism: Hevea brasiliensis; assembly: GCF_030052815.1. Classification (NCBI taxonomy): domain Eukaryota; kingdom Viridiplantae; phylum Streptophyta; class Magnoliopsida; order Malpighiales; family Euphorbiaceae; genus Hevea; species Hevea brasiliensis. The sequence goes on along the minus strand of NW_026614624.1, from coordinate 38,003 downwards.
TTATTTTGGTATTTTGTAATTAACTTTTGTTTTCTCATGTGTAATTAAGACTTATGCAATGTATTTTGGGTAATGATGTAAATAATGGAAATTGTGTTTATGAATGAAAAAGTGAATATTTATTTATGACTCTTATATGAATATCATATGAAATGAATGAATGAGAAATGGGAGTATATTTGAGAAATATTGAGATTTTGTTGATGAAATGGAGTTTGGGATTGATTAAAAATTTTGGAAGTGTTTTCACAGGTTCCGAAGAACTGTTTTATCTATTTTTAGCTGGCACTCTGCCGAATTTTCTATAAAATTTGCGGAACCTCAAATAAATTATAATTTTAATAAATGACTTAAATGAATTATATTTCACAAATTGTACTTCATAACTATGAAAAAAATAAATTAGGAAGAATAAAAATGATTGAATTAAAATAGGGTGTTCCGGTACACTGCATGGCATTTCTTACTCTGCTACACTGTAGACGAGTACGGGGTGTTACAGTAAAGGTATGGAAGAGAAGTGAAAGGAAGTATGTTAGCCAGCATAGTTAGGAAAATACATGTCTAACAGGGTGGAGTCCCTGTATGTTAAGTGATGAATGTTATGTGCATGTTAAGTTTCATGTTTTGCTTAATTATATGTTGTGTGTTCATGTGAATGCACATGAAGTTTTATATGCTTAACACTTCTTGTTTGCTTTTAGAAATGCGAGGTTCAAGACGGTCTACTAGGTTGATCGGCGCTCCACTCGAAAATGAGGGTATTGGAGCACCACCTACCAATTGTATTGTTAGGGAGAGAATAAGCAGAGTTGGAAGGAGAGAATATTTAAAGAGGTGCTAAAAGGTCTTTTTAAGTGAGTAGGGAGATTGCACAAGCACTTAGAATGTTTGTAGATGCACGAAGGAGTTCTTATGGCTTTTCCCAATAGTGTGAGAATCCTGAGCCCTCTAGTGTGGGAAGGATGAGAGAAGATAATTTTGAGGAGGGAGGAGACAAGTTAGAGTTTGTATCTCCTCCACAGCCGGGGCTGGAGCATGGGTTTAGGTATTAATATCCTCAATTGGGAAGTTTTGAAAACATTAGGTTTATAGGCTATCCCCAAAATGCTCCTTTTACGCCCTACCCACCTTGCTTCCCAATGTACAACCCATATCCCATGTAGCTTCTATAATAGTACCCCCAAAGTTCTTCAACTACCATGGGAACTCAAAATCCCATAGAGGGAGTTACAAGCGAGCACATACCACACCACCCCCTATATGTCACACCTTATCCCTCCGTAAAGCACAACATGATCTATAGTATACCTAATGAATTACCAAAGATCGCCTACTGATAACCAATTAAATATACTAGTAGGGATTTAAACTAATTTCCAATCATTTTAAAGTGGTGGGTAATGCTGATTACTTATATAAAACCTTTAGTTGAAGTTTAGGTTATAAATCAAATTTTGAAATTAATTTGAAATCTTCGAAAATTTTACAGAAAATTTGACAAAGTGCCATCTATATTTTGGGAAAACAGTTCTTCAAAAACCTATTAAAAATTCTACCAATACATTTAATACCTACAACTCCAATATTCTCATTACAATTTAATCTCAACAACCACAATTTTGAGCAGTTCATTATCTTAATAAAAAAAATGTAAACAAAAAAAAGAAGAATTTAAACTTTTCATTAATAAGAAATATGAAGTTTGCAGTACAATATTTATAATGGTCAAAATAAAATTCCAAAATTTATTATACAACTGCTTAAGTCCAATAAACGTACACATAGTTACATATACATTAAAATAAAAATTTACAAGAGTATAATCTATATGCCCAGTAATGATCTCAAAAATTCTAGTCACTTCGAGTCCCAAGTAGCCTACTCTGCTACTTTATCTATCTCTTTACCTACGACAGCAATAAAAAGCTATCACTGAGCTAAAGACTCAATGGTGCACAATTTAAAGAAAATAATAATTTACACAGCAAACAAATCACAATTTCCCCAAGTAAATCAATTCAAATATTAATACATATAAAATCATGATTTATTTCTAATGCCAAAAAATTTCTTAATAAAAACATATTTCATTCCATCAATTATAAAACAAAATTCTAAAAATACACAGTTTTGATCATGACACGATTTCCAATTCGTCCTAATAACCAAAGGCTAATGGGGAATACCAAGGCTAGCTAGCACAAATATATGAGTACTTATTCAATTCGTCCTCAACTGGCACACACCTCAACACTTCAAGTAGAGAGGGAATATAAATCCAATTCATCCCACTAGGCAATATAGTGAGGAATTCAAACATATAGTCATGATACTGTGGTTTCAAACCATTTCAACAATTTTCCAAGCAATAAAATATCATTTAATTCACTTTCATATTTTATTTAAAATAATTTCCCAAAAATTTGGGCTAGCAACACATAATTTTGTCAAGCAACATATTCAACACAATTGAGGCCATAAATTAATTTCACAACTTATTCAATTCAAAATTAAAATTGAAAATCAAAAAGGGTTAGTTATTGTGTACAAACCTCTTATGAGTCGTCTCTCTGCCTTGACTCAATTTTTTTCTTATCTTTATTGGTCTCCTTTTCTACTGAAGTACACAATTTAAAGTGTTTCAATACTCATTCAACTCATTTCTAATAAATCATTCAACAATTAAATTTTGTAGACTTAATCTACCCCAATAGATTTATAAAATTTTAGTTTTTTGTATTTGGTGCATTTGTGGTTACTATTCACTTTACTATTCATTTCAAAATGTTGACTTTTTCATACTTAAGGGTATACTAGTTCTAATTGCACCCACATACCACAATTTGGGTTACAATTATGTTGGCATTGATTGCCAATTGAAATTTAAAACTCCCTAAGAAAAATTCTAAAATTTCAGTTTTGGTCACTTGGGTTTACTGTTCCATTAGACCTATCTACAGTGGAAGTTTGGCCAAGTTTTCTTCATAAACGTTGTTCCTTATTGTCTTAGATTTAATTCCCTTTTTGAATCAACTCCATTTGGAGTTTTGTAGCTCAAGTTATGCCATTTTTACTAAAGCTGGCCGAACTAGTCAAAACCCATAAATTTTGGGCACATTAGGGTTCTGGCAGATTTGGTGACCTAAGTTTGGTTGGCAATTTGACCAGGTTATAGTCAAAATTTGGGTTTGTGTTCTTCATGAAAGTTGTTCTACTATGTCTATGCTTTCCAATGGTATAAACATCAGGTCATTTCGACCTTTCTACACTAAGTTATGACCATTTGAACATGTACTATTCATATGATTAGTTTTGTGCAGTGGTAGGGTACCTAATCCAAATTTAACCAAATTTTACATCAACTTGTGGTCAGTTTTAGGGCAATGCTTTCACGTGAAAATTGTTGCTTTGGATCTTAATTTTCATCTCTAATGGTCCTTACACCAATTGGAACAACAAAATTTCAGTCATAGCCATTTGAGTGGACCAAGGTTGAGCTTTCCAGAATTGGATATTATCACATTCACACTTCAATTCCATTCCATGCATTCAACATCACTCATAAACACACCAATTGACCAATTTAAGTATCAATTATGTCAATTGTGCATCAATTCATCAAAATGGCCAAATTTTTCCTAATTTTCCAATTGCCAAGAACCCTAATTCCCAATTGTTTCAATTCATGAAATCAAAGTGTATAAAACAATTTACATAATCAAGCATGAATACACTTTTAATTCCAAAAAATTCCATCAAACCTTAGTTCTTCTCAAGGTGGCCAAATTTCCCTAGGTCCCTTACCATGTCATTTTTATTTCAATTTTCAACAAATCCTAATTTAGTTTAAGTACCTAATCATAATTATAAAGAGGGAAATGGAAGAACCACTACTAACCTCTTGTTAGAATTTTCCGAAGCACCAATTCTTCTAGTTTTCTCTTCCTTTTAACTCCTAATATTCTTGTCAAGATCCAAGAACAATGTTTACTTGAGAAATTTATGGGATGTAAGGCTAAAATTAGGGTTTATAAAAGCTTGAGTTGAGCTTTCATGGTGGAAGAAAAAAAAATGAGAGAGATGAGAGAGAGAACCATTCGGCCACTTGAAGAAGAAGATGGGTAAATTAATTTTTTTTTTCTTTTTAATTGTCTTTTATGCAAGCATTATCTCTCAAATTTCAAAATTAAAATAAAATATAATTTATTAATGTGTCATGCTTACTCAAGCATGATGTCATAACTCCTTTTTTTAATTTTCTTTTCTTTTCTTTCACACACACTTCTTTATTTGTAATCGATTTTCCACAATTTTAATTTCCTACATTTTAATGGACATTTAGGGGAGGAGTCACCTCTAAGGATGAATTGACCAAATTGCACCTTACCGGTCTGATTTGTTTTACCAATAACACTAGATTGCTTCCTGAACTCTGATCTAATTATTTGAACTTGTTCTCAATTATCTTCTATGGTTTTTATATTTCTACTAACTTTGCAATTATCCCTAGGCCTGGGGTGCCATAGGATCCCATTCGAAAATAGGGCAGCAACTGACCTCGCAGTCACTTTTTGGATCGGTCACCCATTGCTATGGCCTCAGCTCATTTAACCCATTATGCCTTGTTTTCTTGATTTCTATTTTACCTTCATGTAATTATTATTAATTTTTGTTTATGGCTTTTTTAGGTGACTTAAATATGGTTTTACACATCCCAACTATCCAGGCAGACACTAGTCACCAAAACAGTGGACTGTACAGAACTGATAAATATAAGGGTGTTATAATTCTCCCCTCCTTAAAACAAATTTCGTCTCAAAATTTTACCTAGTGTTAGTCTCTGAACAGCTGTGGGTATTGCCTCCTCATGTCCTCCTCATACTCTCAAGTAGCCTCCTAGCCCAAATGATGGTTCCACAACACCTTAACCTGTAACTCCCTCACCGTCGGTAGTCCTTACGTTCTACTGTTTCGATGGCTAATGTCTATTCGGATAGTCAGAATGCCAGGAACTACATTTAAATGTTAGTGAGGAGACCTAAAATGATAAAATACATGATAAGAAAATGTAAGAAAAATTTAGGAAAAATAAAAGACATGAAATGAAATTAGGTTAAAAGAGCCGTGTCCCGGACCCGTAAAGAACCATAGGAAATAATTTTCGATTTAATTAAAAATTTACCAAGCTATAAATGACATTAAAAATTTTAAAAAAAAATTTAATTAATTGGTAAAGGTGAAAATATAAATAAAATTAACAGTATAAAAATTAAAAAGGAACTGTTCGATCAGGAATTAAATCGGTAGTACCAAAAAAGTCAGACCATAACCCGAAGAGGGGTGTAGACACCATATTTTGGCCAACCTTCGAAGGCAAGGATCTGTTAAAATTGAAACTTTATCATCCGCTCTCAACCGATGTCCCCAATCACAGGTAGTTATTCCGAACTAACTGATCGCTCGTCCCTGGAACAAATCGATCTCATGCTCAAATTAGATTACTTTCTGATCTCTTAGTCTTTATCAGATGAGTTCGAGTCAATATTGGGTCTCCAGACCATCCAATCTTACCTACTGTTGTTCTCCGATCTCTCTATGTACAAATATCGTAGAATTTCATTTGACTAATGTTGTGATTGGGTTTCTCGGTTGAATTCCCTAGATATTCCTCGAAATAAAGTTCAAATTTTATCTGGTCTAATAATGGTTCCGACCATAAAAGTTCAAGTTAGTGCAATTCTAATATTCTAAGGTTCCATTCAGTAATTGGTCATGACTCAGTCCGATCTCATGTTTGCGCGTAATGTTTTCTCGATCTCTTGGAGTAATTTCATTAATAGTCATTCTCAGGTTTAATTCAATTAAGCACTCAGACAATTTGTTTTGGATGCTATTCGATCTTACCAAGAAATTAAAGATAAAAGACTCCAATTCATTTCAAAATAAAAATGTACAAGTCATTCAGTAGGAGGGTCTCCCTCAACCTGCTCTCCGGGTACATTATCATTTCTATCATCCTCTCTCTCTCTCTCAGGCTCCTCTTCGCTCTCCTCTTCATCTCTAGGGACAAGATCCACCATCCAGGAGAAGTCTTCCTCAAGATAGCACGTCACATAAGCACCAGCTTCCCTCGTCACAGCTTCCTCGTCTTTCACTCTGATCTCCTCAGTAAGGCGAGTGACATCGGTAGTTTGGTAGGCCTGAGCTTCTTCAAGTTCTCGCTCCAATTCAACTATCCTATCCTCATAGGATTTTGTCCGACCCTCAATCTCAGCGATGTAGTCTTGAGCAGATGAAAGTTAGGTTTTGGTGGAAACAGCGTCCTGGAATGCCTTCAGAATTTCTTGCCTCAAGAGATGAGCCTTTTATCTGATTATATGTTGATTCACAAAGCTCTCCACGCTCAAGCTCATCATCTGAGCTAGGAGGTCATCAATGCTATCCAGAGTCAGCCTATTTCGGTCATCCTGGAAGCAGAAGGTGGTACCCAAAACCTTGGCCAGGCCAGGATTCCCATGAACCGAGCGATTCTTCTCTAGCGAGTGGATGAGGACCTAGCCACCACGAGAGAGGGTCCTCATAGCAGGTTGGGAAGTCGGTGGATGTGGCAGTTTATCTTGTTGAGGAGGGGAAGGAGCGATCTCTATCTCTGGGGTCGGTTATCACGAAGGTCAGGATGAAGAGCCCGCCACTTCTACCGAGTCTCGCCCTGGCGTTTGGGATATAGCAGCAATCTTCATTTCTTACACTTTTTGGGCAACCTCCCTTTTTCGCTTGCAGCTCTCCTTCTCGCCCTTGCCTCCAGCCATACCTGCATAGAAAACAAGGTAGTGAGATCACCTAAGTCAGAAGGCTAAAGTTTAGGTTATACCGATCCCGGCCATAACTGCATCTAGACATGAACACTTGTGAGTAGCCGCCTAATCCTTCAATTCCTTTACCATGACGTACTCGTCTCTATTTAGGATGATCCTTTTGGAAGTAAAGGGACCAGGTACTGCCAACTGCATGGGATACCCTCAAAGCCATTAGAGATCTTACTCCTCAATATGAAGAACTGATTCTTCCAATTCTTCAACGAAGAAGGGAGATCAGTAAAAAGCCCACAGTGCGGCTTGGCTTGTAAAAACCAATACTCATTATTCTTTTGTCGAGTGAGTCAATGCAACTTAGCGAAAACCTTTACTGTAGGCTTGAGCTTTTTAGCTCAGCATAAGCCTTTGAAAGCCACTAGAATCTGCTAAGAGTTCGGGTGCACTTGGGCTACGCATACTTGATGGAGCTTCAGAACAACTCTATAAAATTCGTCCAGGGGGAACCGAAGCCCGACCTTCAATTGTTCTTCATAAACCATGATCATGTCATTTTTCTTTAAAGAAATGATCAGCTCAGAGATCACCAGGACATCTAATGAGCTCGAAGGAGTCAGTCTGAAGGTTGTATCCTTCAATTCCTTTACCATCCACGGGTAAGTTATCTTTCCCTGAAGAAGATGCTTGTTTTGATTGGGCTGCCTGACCATGGGCTGAGACAGAGGTTGTAGGAGGTTTAGGTCGCCTGCTTAGCCTGACAACCTTAACCTCATCCGATGTCCATGAGATATGAACGAAAGGAGGACTAGTAGCTCTCTGACCATCGGTACCACTCATTTTCAGAAATCAAAAAGCAAAATTAATCGAGAAAAGATCAAACCCTTACCAAAGTGTAAATCGGTGCCTGAAAACTTTAAAAAGCGAGAGGAAATGTTAATGTAACACCTCTATTTGCATAACCTGGTATATTTCACTGTTCCGGTTACCGGAGTCGGTCCGAACAATTAAGGGGATTAGAACCATACTTAAGACAATTAGATAAACCATAAACACAAATAATTATTAATGTCCAATTAACTAAGTATAAACAAGAAAAACTGAACATAAGAAGTTAAACGAGCCGAGACTCATAACGATGGGTGACCTTCTCGGGAACGACTGCGAAGTCAATTTAAACTCAAATTTTAAACCGTAAAATGTGACGCTGCTGTCCTTAGGACCCTTATAAACACAGTGGAAAAGAGAAAATCACGAAAAAGAACTGTTAAGCCAGTCAAAAAATTATGTCAGGGAGTCGAAAGAAATATTGAATTATTTGCAAATCGGGATGAACCGGCGAGGGGCAATTTGGTCAATTGACCCCGAGAGCTGACTCCTGACCTAACTGTCAAATAAAATCGGAGAAAAGAAAATTTCGGAATCGAAAATTAAATTAAATAACTAATAGAAAAATAAATAGAAAAAAAAAAGAAAATGGAAAAGTAAAAAGGTGATGACATCATGCATGACCTCATGCATGATGTCATAAAGAATAAAATTAATTTATTTACTTATTTAGATTTTTGGGCCTTCCATAAAGATAAAAAAAAAATAAAGAAAAGAAAAAACAAAGAAAAACCAAAAGTCTTCTTCTTCCTTTCTCCCTTGCCACCCTCACTCTCCCTCATTTCCCCATGGATATCCTTTATTAAAGCTTGCACTCAAGCTTACAACCCTTCATTAAACCTCAATAGCTTCCATAGAAACTTCATAAAAACTTGTTCTAGTCACTTGGGAAGGAGATTGGTTATCAAAGAAAGAGGAAAAAAAGGAAAGCTCAAAGGCACCTAACAAGGTTAGTGATTTAAGATGTGAAGTTAGTTTAATTGTTGCATTTCTAGCTTGATTAACTTGTAAATAAACTTAAAATGGGAAGAAAATTTATTGAGAGACCAAACTGAAATTTGGCCAGCATGAAGGGGGAGGGTGATTTGCATGATTTGAATGGTTTAAATGGGTTTAGAAACTTAAATTAGTGAGTGGTTATGATTAAAAACCTTGAAAGTAGCTAAATGCAACAAATGACATGAATTAGAGTTTTGGACATTAGGGTTAAAGACCAAAAATGTGAAAAACTTATAAATGGTGTCTTTGACCTAATGTGAAATGAAAAATGGTCATTTGTGACCTAATTAAGTGTGTTAGAAGTGTTTAAATCAAAGCCAAATTCGGATTAGGTATGAAGCATGACCAAAAGTCAACTTTGAGGGATCAAAAATGAAATTTTACAAGTCCGATTAATATGGGACCAATTGGGAATGAAAATAGGCACTAAATGACACAATTTTCATTTAGGAAGCATACCCAAAATGTGACTAAAACCTAGTGAACAAATTGACCAAAGTTAGAAAATCTCACTATCCTCAGAGAATCGACCAAATGAACAGTGTTTGTTCATTTGGTCATAACTCGAGCTAGGCAGGTCAAAATGACCTGAAATTCTACCAATAGTTAGATGAAATATAGACCTAAAACTTTTATGAAGGACACAAACCAAAATTATGCCATTAACCCAATCAAATTACTGAGCAAAGTTGGGTCACTGAATCTGCAGAACTGCAGATTTGCCATATAAACAGTAAAGTTTCAATGGCTATAACTCTCTCTAGAAAACTACGATTTAGGTGATTCTTGAACCGATGGAAACCTAAGACATAGTAGAACATTTCGTATGAAGAAAATTAGGCCAAATTATGGACGTAACTTGATCAAATTGCTGAACGAAGTTGGATCGATAATCTGCCAGAACCAAAATCTATAGCATGAATAGTACAAGTGAACAGTAACTGTATTTTGGCTATAACTTGAGCTACAAAACTCTAATTGGGGTGATTCAAAAAGGAAAATAAACTTAAACAATGGAAAACATTTTCTATGAAGAAAGTTTTGCCAAATTCCAACAATAAAGTGACCAATGGAACAGTGCAACTTAGGACTCCAAAACTGAAATTTACCAAATTTGCCTAAAAGACTTAGAATTTGAGTAAACAACCAAAACCAACAAGTTTGGTGACCAAAATGTGGTATGTGGGTGAAGTTGAAATTCCCCTACCTATTAAGCCTTAGAAAGTCAATAATTTGACTTTAATAGTGTAATGAATACTGACTCTGAAATGAAAATTTCCAAGAACGTTAGTTTAAGTATATTTGGGCTAGAATTAAGTATTTATTCATTAATTATTGGATTTATGCTAAGTTATGATACTGAAACACTATGAAACTGTGTGTTTCAGTGGAAAAGAACACCGGGAAAAAACCCGAGGAATTGAGTCAAGGCCGATAGGCGACTCGCATCAGGTTTGTGCACAAAAATTTATAAATTATAGTTTTCACAATGAAAATTGATTTGCTATACATTGTGAATATGTTTATTTTATTATGAATTTCGATAATGTTGTGCTACCTATTTTACAATGGAGATTTGAAATGAAGCTTATTTAATTTTCTGCATTGTGAAATTTTTGTGTTAATTATGGGTTTGAAGTACTATGGTGTTGCCACTTGTGAATGAAAATTTGACTTTAGAAATTGATTGTGTTTAGCATAAAATATTTGAATAACTTGATTTAAATTATTTTAATTCACACTTGACATGGCAATATTAATATGTTCTTCATCCACTTGTGGGGTGAGTTTGATATTTGATCAGTTTCCTCTCTCTCTGGCTTCACAGTCTGAGGGGCGAGTTTGGATGAGTACTCATTAGCTAGCTAGCCACCTCTCTTATTGATTTCGATTAGTGAGGGTGTTTGCCTTATCGTGATGTACACACGGCATGTTCAGAAATTTTGTGTCATGGCCTAAGTTATGTTATTGATTGGCAACACTATCTTTATTGAATTATTTGATCAAAGTTGTGTTGTGTTAAGCTTTGAAAATTATGATTTGTTATAAATGTGATTTGAAAATTTGAAATATGATTGTGAAATATTTGAATTATGAATTGTTCATGAATGTTTTAAATTATACATTTTACGTTTTATTGTGCACCACTGAGTATCTTTATACTCAGCGATAGCTTTAACTTGCTGTCGCAGATAGAGAAAAGGACATAGCAGTAGAGTGAGCTGCTACAGTCAGAGAGGAGCACGGTTGAAGAAATTCTGTACGGGTATTGTCTATACCCTGGTAGTTTAGTTTGATGTAAATATGATAGTATGCATATGTATCTCTGTAGTTTGAGCAGTTGTACAGATAAAATTGTAATAATATTATTTTTGAGATTTTGTGTTTGTAAATTAAATAGTGAATGTAAATTAAATATTTAAAATGCAATGTGCATGAGTTTATGAAATGTTTTGAGTAATTAATTTTTGATTTGAAATTTGGATTTTGAGTTGAAGTGTTGCCAGGGTTGTTGATTTGAAGTTTGGTGGTTGCAAATGAAGTTGTGATTGAGTAATATATTGGAAGTGTTTTTATTTTCAGGTTTTGAAGAACTGTTTTCTCAAAATACAGACAGCACTCTGCCGAAATTTTTGTAAAAATTGCCAAAATTTTAAATATCCAAAAATTTGATTTGTGTTTGGACTTTAAATAAAGGTTTTTAATAACTGAAAAAACAAAATTTTTACCCACCAATTCCATAATGAACGAAAATTGTTTTAAAATCCCTTGTAGTATATTTAATGGGTTACCGGTAGGTGAAGTACGGTAATTCATTAGGTGTACTACGGGAACATGTTACATCTTACGAGGAGTAGGGTGTGACATGTTTAGTGGTATCAGAGCAAAGGTTTTAAAATAAATTTTGAACTGTGAATTTGAAATATTTTGTTGGTAAATACAACTGCTCAAATGTTTGATACATATGACATATTTACATTGTGAATATGCACTAACGGAGGTCAACCTCCTTGTGTTTGTTCTCAGAGAGTAGAAAACTTCTGGAAAATGGAATGGAAGGGGAGATCATTCCGTAGAGCAATCTATCGAAGCTGAGGTTCAAGGAGAAGCCCCAACACTCCAGAATGTGAGTGGGTCAGCCACTCCAGCTCCTCCTCAAGCACCGCAATTTTCTTGCTCAGTTTGCACAGCAGATGGCTGTATTCTTTCAGCAAATGGTGAGAAGTGTGCCACCCCAAGCTCAGATGCAAGCACCTGTAGCACAACCACAGTCACCAGCTCGGCAATATGAGAAGTTAATGAAATTTGGGGCTATAGAATTCAAAAGAACAGTGGATCCACTGGAAGCAGAACAGTGGTTAGAGAGGATGGAACGGGTTTTCAGAAAATTACAGTGTGCTGAAGAGTTGAAGTTTGAATATTCAGTATCACTTCTTCACAGAGATGCATATGAGTGGTGGAAGACCATCCCCTACAGTCTGGTAGAGCCACCAGTCCGGTAGAGCGACTACTCCTCACATGGACAGACTTTTTAAGGGATTTTCGGCAAAAATGGGTCCCCGATACTTATGTAGATATGAAGCTGCAAGAGATTTTAAGTTTGAAGCAAGGGGATAGAACTGTAGCAGAGTATGAGCGGGACTTTTCAAGGCTAAGCCATTATGCTGGAAGCTTAGTTTCCACCCCTAGAGACCGATGTAAGAGATTTGAGGCTTGGTTGAGGCCTAGCTTGAGAATGCAAGTGGTAGGATTCAGACACCAGAATTTTTCTGAATAGATTTCACAAGTCCTGGAACTGGAAAGGATAGAATCAGAATGGGCAGTGAAAAAGAGTACACAAGAGAAAGAAAAAGCGAAAGTTCTTGGCCAAGCTCGATAGTGGCTCGGGAAAAGAAAACATTTTGGAGGGTCTAGCTCGCCAATCGTAGAGGTAGATCTTACAGATGAAACCATCCCAATCCGATCAGCAAAGTCAACAGACACGCAGAAAAACGCTGTCGAATCGACTTTGCGAGACTTGTAGTAAACCACATAATGGAGTATGTTATAGAGCTGTAGGAGCATGTTTCAATTGTGGAGGGACTGGTCATTTTGCTAAGGATTGCATAAGTCCACACCGTTATGGATCATTTACCACATCAAAAGGATCAACTCAAGTTTCTACCCCGAAGAGTTCACCAGCAGTTGGTAGAGACAGAGGCAGAGGTAGGGGTAATACACCTCGAAGTCAGAGTACTGTGAATCAACCAGGACAAGGTGATGCTCCATTGAGAGTATATACTATGCGACAGAGGAATGAGGATGAAACTTTTAACATGGTTGCTGGTGTTTTCTCAATTTTCGACTAAGATATGACTATGTATTAAAAATAATAATAATAATAATAATAATAATAATAATAATAATAATAATAATAATTTTGATATGTTAGTGACTAGTCTTTTTAAAATTAATTTTGGAAGAGTTTGTTAATGAAAAGTATTTGCTAGCACAGATGAATTTGTAAAGTCAATTAGTAAGCCTAATTAGGTAAGGTAAGAGAACCTAAAAGTAAGTTATAGTAATATAGCTACCTTAGATACAGGTAAAGGTATTACTGCTGATAGATGTCAGTGGGTACCATAATCAAAATAAGTTTAAGAAATTAGTGGATTTGAAAGAAATAAGATATATGGAAGTTTAATCTTTTGGGATGTATCGTAGTAACTATGCACTATTCTTAATGTTTATGCTGTAAGCTACAGATTATAGTACTGACTTGGGATTTAGTGTGTAGAGCTACGTACTGTTAGTAGTATGCCCTAGAGCATATCATTTAGTATGTATCTTGTACATATTTTTATTAATAAAAGGCATTTCCACTTTTCCGTTTACATAATATATTTATGGGTAATAGAAAAGGTCCATTGATATTTTGTTAAAAATATTATTCTTAAGTTGTTAAGAATATGAGTGACAATATTTCTAGCACAAAGTATCATAAATAGGTTCACAATCAAGGATACTTCATAATAAGGACATGACTTATCTAGAAAGATTGTATTCATGTTTGTTCCCAAGTTATTTATATGAGATATAAATAACATGGAATGGTGAGTCTCATGCCATATAACAAACATGATAGGCACTTATAAATGATAAATAGGCCGAACCAATGACACTTTTGACAAGCACATGGAGTTTACTCTTATCAATGTTTTGTCATAAATCATATCAGTGCAAATAATCTTTAGACCTGAGATAGCATAAATATCTTGTATATAGGTAGTTTGAGTTTGATACTGCTTTCATACTTGTACTATGTATGGGTATATGGGCATGTGTTGGCTCCTACTAGTTATATATGGAGGTAGGTGTTGATCAAGATGGAATCTGTTCCTCTAAGTAAATAGAGATAAAATCCTATGTTCATTTAATTGTTCTTGATGTTTCAAGTTCTGGCAGACAGATAGATTTATTCAGAAAAGAGTTTCTGATGAGAAAATCTTTTAATCAAGAACTGGAATTAAAAGAGAACATAATATTCATATCAAATGGAGTTTGACATAAACCATGACTCCAGCTTGAGTTGGGATTTTGTAATAGAGAGATTCTAGTGCATGGTAACATATGATTATAGGTTCATTTAAGGTAAACCTTATTACTAATTGGGTGGCCATGGCATGCTATGCTAGGTGTTAACCATCGTCTATGAGGTTCATAAAATGATTTAGAGAAATCATTTATGGTAAGAAAGAGTTCTGATGATATTAAGAGTTGATATCATGTCTCATTGCCAATTAGTGATGAGCCTAGTAAGTCACACACATACACAAGTTATCACCTATTTAAATATGATTTAATTAATTAATTAAAGAGTTTAATTGATTAATTAAATAGGTTTGGTTTGCAATTAAATAGCAAAGTCCCTAGCATGACTTGAAACCAAATCTAGATTATTTGATGTGTAGTATAAATTAAATTTATATTTAAAGTGTTTAAATATGAATTTAATTAATGAGAAATTAATTAATAGAGAATAATTAATTAATTTATATTTGATATAAATTAATTAGAAGAAGAAAAATAATTATTTTGGATTAAGAACTCAAAATTAAGACACAGGGACATTTTGGTCATTTCACAGTGTGACACTTGGCACCATGAAATGGTGACACATGGGATTACACATAAGCTTGCTAAATGTTTTTAATCATGTGAAATGATTAAAATCAAGATTAAATATAGGTTTGACACTTGGCACAATGTGATTGGGTCACTTAAACCTAGAGCTAATCAAAGGGTGATATGTGGCAAGGGTTTAATGTATTAACCTAGCTATTTAAGTGTGGTTATGAAAAGAAAAAATAACCGGCAGCCACTCCTCTCCTTTATCAGGCCACTTTGAGGCTTTTTATCTATTCTTCTTCATCTCTCATCAATTCAAAGAGATTAGCCATCAATCTCTTGAATTAAGAACACTAGAAATTGTTTCTAGTATCCTGTTTACATCTCTAATCTCTTAAAAGGCAGAACTTAAATTTCTAATTAATATAAAAGGCTTTAGAAGCTGTTCAAGGGCTGCCATAGGTTTTCTTGGTGTGGACAAGCTAGAGGAACAACATCTGGTGTCCTGAAGATGAATCTCAAAGGCGCAGACACGCTGCAGTGCATCAAGAGGTTAGTGTAATCGTTCTTGATTTAATCTAGGGTTCTAAAATTAATCTGATTAATTTTAAAATCATAAATGGCAAATACAGATCCAAAAAACATATTAAAAGAGTTTTAATATGTTGTTTATCATTGAAATCAAATAGATAAAAATAAATCTTGCATGATGCATGTGACCCTAGGTTAAAATTTTTGAATTCAATGGTATAAACTTGTGTTTTTCACGCTCCCGTTCCTTCATGTACTACCCAATAGTATACAAGGATAAGAACAGTCGCAAACGACATCTATTTTGGTACAGTTATAATAAAATAAAGTTTTCTTATTAGAAAGGAGTTTGAAAATACTAACCTGGGATTTAAAACTCTAAAGTTAAAATATTGCAAGGTTATAATTTAGTACAAAAGAAAATAATGATTACACATTAGTGCAAAATAAGCTATAGAATATCGATAAAAAAGAAAGAAATAAATAGAATAGTAAGAAATGAGAAAAATACTAGATGAGAATTTTCCACCAGGGTAAACAACTTACTTAAGACGCGTAATGATATCCTGAACTATTTTATCAAGAAGGAAATAAGTTAAACAAAAGCAAACAAGATAATGCAAAATAGCACATACGCCTTGGTCATAAATGGAGATAGTAAGATAATGGTTATGGACCTATAGCCAAGAAAGAGATAAGAAGTTCATAAATGACCAACAAGGTCATTTAAGAAAAAAGATTATAAAGGAAAATAATTGTTAAAACAACAACAAGAAAAGACTAAAATATTCTAAACTAAACTGAAGGTTGCATCAAATGATCAAGAGATTTGATAAGAAAGAGTAAAACTAAGTTCTCACCCATAGGACCATACGAGGTTCTAGAAAGAGTGGATCCACTATCACACAAATTTGCTTACCTCTAAAATTGAAATGAATTTGAATATAACTTATGACAGAAGCTCATAAGAAACTTGGCACACGATGTGAGCAATCGATGAGTAAATATTATAGGTTAAAGTGTTGTGGAACCATCATTCAGGCTAGGAAGCTACTCAGGAGCGTGAATAGGACATGAGGAGACAACACCCACAACTGTTCAGAGACTAATACCAGGTGAAATTTTGAGGACGAAATTATTTTAAGGGGGGCAGAATTGTAACACCCCTATTTGCATAACCTGGTATATTTCATTGTTCCGGTGACCCAAGTAGGTCCGAACAATTAAGGGGATTAGAACCATACTTAAGATAACTAGATAAAATATAAACACAAATAATTAGTAATTTCCAATTAGCTAAGTATAAACAAGAAAAATTGAACATAAGAAGTTAAACGAGCTGAGAGTCATAGCGATGGGTGACCTTCTCGGGAACGACTGCGAAGTCGATTTAAACTCAAATTTCGAATAGTAAAATGTGACATCGCGGTCCTTAGGACCCTTATAAACACAGTGAAAAAGAGAAAATAATGAAAAAGAAATGTTAAGCCTGTCAAATAATTAGGTCAGGGAACCAGAAGAAATACTGAATTATTTGCAAACCGGGATGAACCGGCGAGGGGCAATTTGGTCAATTGACCCGAGTGACTCTGACCTAATCACAAATAAAATCGAAGAAAAGAAAATTTCGGAATCGAAAATTAAATTAAAAAACTAATAGAAAAATAAATTAAAAAAAAAGAAAATGGAAAAGTAAAAAGGTGATGACATCATGCATGACCTCATGCATGATGTCATAAAGAATAAAATTAATTTATTTACTTATTTAGATTTTTGGGTCTTCCATAAGGATAAAAACAAAATAAAGGAAAGAAAAAACAAAAAAAACCAAAAGTCTTCTTCTTCCTTTCTCCCTTGCCACCCTCACTCTCCCTTATTTCCCCATGGATATCCTCCATTAAAGCTTGCACTCAAGTTTACAATCTTTCATTAAACCTCAATAGCTTCCATAGAAACTTCATAAAAACTTGTTCTAGTCACTTGGGAAGGAGATTGGTTATCAAAGAAAGAGGAAAAAAGGAAAGCTCAAAGACACCTAACAAGGTTAGTGATTTAAGATGTGAAGTTAGTTTAATTGTTGCACTTTTAGCTTGATTAACTTGTAAATAAACTTAAAATGGAAAGAAAATTTATTGAGGGACCAAACTGAAATTCGGCCAGCATGAAGGGAGAGGGTGATTTGCATGATTTGAATGGTTTAAATGGGTTTAGAAACTTAAATTAGTGAGTGGTTATGATTAAAGACCTTGAAAGTAGCTAAATGCAACAAATGACATGAATTAGCATTTTGGACATTAAGGTTAGCGACCAAAAATGTGAAAAACTTGTAAATGGTGTCTTTGACCTAATGTGAAGTGAAAAATGGTCATTTGTGACCTAATTAAGTGTGTTAGAAGTGTTTAAATCAAAGCCAAATTCAGATTGGGTATGAAGCATGACCAAAAGTCAACTTTGAGTGACCAAAAATGAAATTTTACAAGTCCAATTAATATGGGACCAATTGGGAATGAAAATAGGCACTAAATCACACAATTTTCATTTAGGAAGCATGCCCAAAATGTGACTAAACTTAGTGAACAAATTGACCAAAGTTAGAAAATCTCAATCTGTCCCTGTATAAACTGACCAAATGAACAGTATTTGTTCACTTGGTCATAACTCGAGCTAGGCAAGTCAAAATGACCTGAAATTTTACCAGTAGTTAGATGAGATATAGACCTAAAACTTTCATGAAGGACACAAACCAAAATTATGCCATTAACCTAATCAAATTGCTGAGCAAATTTGGGTCACTGAATCTGTAGAACTGCAGATTTGCCATGTGAACAGTAAAGTTTCAATGGCTATAACTCTCTCTAGAAAACTCCGATTTTGGTGATTCTTGAACCGATGGAAACCTAAGACATATTAGAACATTTCGTATAAAGAAATTTATGCCAACTTTGAAGGAACGGAAGTGTGAAAAACACAAGATTATACCATTGAATTCAAAAAAATTTCGCCTAGGGTCACATGCACCATGCAAGATTTATTTTTATCCATTTGATTTCAATGATAAACAATATATTAAAACTCTTTTAATATGTTTTTGGATCTGTATTTGCCATTTAAGATTTTAAAATTAATCAGATTAATTTTAGAACCCTAGATTAAATCAAGAACGATTACACTAACCTCTTGATGCACTGCAGCGTGTCTACGCCTTTGAGATTCGTCTTCAGGACACCAAATGTTGTCCCTCTAGCTTTTCCACACCAAGAACACCTATGGCAGCCCTTGAACAGCCTCTAAAACGTTTTTTATTAATTAGAAATTTAAGTTCTGCCTTTTAAGAGATTAGATATGTAAACAGGACACTAGAAACAATTTCTAGTGTTCTTAATTCAAGAGATTGATGGCTAATCTCTTTGAATTGATGAGAGATGAAGAGAAATAGCTGGAGAGGCTCAAAGTGGCGTGAAAAATGAGAGGAGAGGCTGCTGGTTATTTTTTCTTTTCATAACCACATTTAAATAGCTAGGTTAACACATTAAACCCTAGCCATATGTCACCTTTTGATTAGCTCTAGGTTTAAGTGACCCAATCACATTGTGCCAAGTGTCAAACCTATATTTAATCTTGATTTTAATCATCTTACATGATTAAAAACATTTGGCAAGCTTATGTGTAATCCCATGTGTCACCATCTCATGGTGCCACGTGTCACAATCGTGAAATGACCAAAATGCCTGTGTCTTAATTTTGAGTTCTTAACCCAAGATAATTATTTTCTTCTTCTAATTAATTTATATCTAATATAAATTAATTAATTAATCTCTATTAATTAATTTCTCATCAATTAAATTCATATTTAAACACTTTAAATATAAATTTAATTTATACTACACATCCAATAATCTAGATTTGGTTTCAAGTCATGCTAGGGACTTTGCAATTTAATGCAAATCAAACCTATTTAATTAATCAATTAAACTCTTTAATTAATTAATTAAATCATATTTAAATAGGTGATAACTTGTGTATGTGTGTGACTTACTAGGCTCATCACTAATTGGCAATGAGACATGATATCAACTCTTAATATCATCAGAACTCTTTCGTACCATAAATGATTTCTCTAAATCATTTTATGAACCTCATAGACCATGGTTAAAACCTAGCATAGCATGCCATCTCTACTCAATTAGAAATAAGATTTATCTTAAATGAACCTATAATCATATGTTACAATTCACTAAAATCTCTCTCTAACAAAAACCCAAATCAAGCTAGAGTCATGGTTTATGTCAAACTCCATTTGCTATGAATATTATGTTCTCTTTTAATTCCAGTTCTTGATTAAAAGATTTTTCTCATCAGAAACTCTTTTCTGAATAAATCTATCTGTCCTGGTCAGGAACTTGAAACATCAAGAACAATTAAATGAACATAGGATTTTATCTCTATTTACTTAGAGGAACAGATTCCATCTTGATCAACACCTACCTCCATATATAACTAGTAGGAGCCAACACATGCCCATATACCCATACATAGTACAAGTATGAAAGCATTATCAAACTCAAACTACCTATATACAAGATAACTGTGCTATCTCAGGTCTAAAGATTATATGCACTGATATGATTTATGACAAAACATTGACAAGAGTAAACTCCATGTGCTTGTCATAAGTGTTCTTGGTTGACCTACTTATCATTTATAAGTGCCTATCATGTTTGTTATATGGCATGAGACTCACCATTCCATCTTATTTATATCTCATATAAATAACTTGGGAACAAACATGAATACAATCTTTCTGGATAAGTCATGTCCTTATTATGAAGTATCCTCGATTGTGAAACTATTTATGATACTTTGTGCTAGAAATATTGTCACTCATATTCTTAACAACTTAAGAATAATATTTCTAACAAAATATCAATGGACCTTTTCTATTACACATAAATATATTCTGTAAACTGAAAAGTGGAAATGCATTTTATTAATTAAATTATGTACAAGATACATACTAAATGATATGCTATATGGCATACTACTAACAATCGCCCACTAGCACTAGAGCCATTCATTACAATATCTTAGACCTATCTTCTCAAGATGTCGGTCTAAGCGAGTGCGTGACATAGGCTTAGTGAATTTATCACCGGATTTTCGGTGATGCTATTTCTGCATGGCTACATCGCCGCCCAACTATTTCTCCGATAATGTGGTAGCGCCTTTCTATGTGTTTAGATTTACGGTGAGACCTTGGTTCCTTAGCACATGATTTGCTCCATTATTGTCACGATGTAGTGGGCTGGCGACTCAATGGAAGGAACTACCGTAAGTTCTGTCACAAACTTCTTTATCCAAACGACTTCTTTTGCGATTCGATGCGAATATACTCGGCCTCGATGAGTGGAATCTGCGATGCGTGCTCTGTTTGGAACTCTTCCAACTGACTGCACCTCCATTACAAATGAACACATATCCAGAGGTAGACTTTCTATCGTCGATATCTGATTGGAAGTCAGAATCAGTATAACCATCTAATTGCAAGTCTCCACCTCCATAAATCAAGAATAAATCCTTAGTTCTTCTCAAATACTTAAGGATATTCTGGACAGCTATCCAGTGTTCCAAACCTGGATTGGATTGATACCTGCTAGTCAAACTAACAGCATATGTGATATCCGGCCTAGTACACAACATTGCATACATTAAACTTCCAATAGCTGAAGCATATGGAATCCTAGCCATCTTATCTCTTTCTTTAGGTGTCTTTCGAGACATCTCTTTAGAAAGATGAATACCATGTCTCACTGGTAACAATCCTCTCTTGGAATCAAGCATGTTAAACCTCTTTAACACCTTTTCCAAGTATAGACTTTGGGATAAACCTATTATTCTTTTCTCTCTATCTCTATATGTGCGAATCCCAAGAATATAGGTTGCCTCCCCTAAGTCTTTCATGGAGAATGTATTTGACAACCATACCTTTATAGTTGTCAACATACCTGTGTTATTACCTATCAACAGTATGTCATCCACATATAAGACAAGGAAAGTGATAGCTCTGTCACTAACCTTCTTATATACACATGGCTCATCCTCATTTTTTGATAAAACCAAAGGATTTAATGGCTTCATCAAAACGGATGTTCCAACTCCTCGAAGCTTGTTTCAACCCTTAAATGGATCGCTTTAGCTTGCATACCTTGGAACCATATTGGGATTCAAATCCCTTAGGTTGTTCCATGAAAATGTTTTCTTCAATGTATCCATTGAGAAAAGCTGTTTTGACATCCATCTGCCAAATCTCATAATCATAGTATGCAGCTATTGCTAATAAAATCCTAATTGATTTAAGCATGGCAACAAAGAGAAAGTCTCCTCATAGTCTATTCCTGGCCTTTGGCGAAACCCTTTCGCTATTAGCCTTGCCTTATAGGTCTCTACCTTTCCATCAGAACCAATTTTCTTCTTGAAAACCCATTTGTTCCCTATAGGTACAATACCTTCAGGTAGGTCGACAAGATCCCAAACTTGATTCTTATACATGGAATCAATCTTGGATTTCATAGCATCAATCCATTTTGAAGAGTCTATATCTGATATAGCTTCTTCATTGGTAAGTGGATCATCTCCATGATCTACTTTTTCATGAGTAGACAACTCTTGTTCTTCTTCATGAAGAAAACCATATCTCACTGGTGGGTGAGATACCCTGGTTGTTCTACGAGGAACAGCTGTAGATGTTTCATCAATGGGTATAGGTTGACTAGATGGATTTATATCCATCTGATCTGTTGGTTGGTCATAATTCTTTAATTCTAACTCTATTTGCCTTCCTTTGCCTCCTTCTTGAACAAACTGTTGTTCAAGAAATGTGGCATCTCTACTTATCACAACCTTTTGTGAAGTAGGCAAATAAAAATAATATCCAAAACTATCTTTTGGATATCCAACAAATCGACCTTTTTCTGATCTGGTCTCCAATTTATTAGTGTTCAGCTTTTTGATATAAGCTGGACAACCCCAAATCTTAACATGCTTAAGACTTGGTTTTCTTCCATGCTATATCTCATTAGGTGTGGAAGAAACTGATTTTGATGGAATCCTATTCAGAATATACAAAGCTAATTCTAATGCAAATCCCTAAAAGGAGATTGGCATATCAGTATAGCTCATCATACTACATACCATATCCAATAGGGTACGATTTCTCCTTTCAGATACACCATTCAGCTGTGGCGTTCGTGGAGGAGTCAGCTGAGAAACAATGCCATGCTCTCTCAAGTATTCATCAAATTCATTACTCAAATATTCACCTCCACGATCTGATCGAAGAGCTTTAATACCTTTTCCTGTTTGATTTTCTACTTCAGATTTAAATTCCTTAAACTTTTCAAGGAATTCATGTTTGTATTTCATCAAATATAAATACCCAAACCTTGATTTATCATCAGTAAAGCTAATAAAATAATGAAAGCCCCCTCTAGCCATTTATTTAAACGGACCACATACATGCTATGTATTAATTCCAAAATATTTTCAGCTCTTAGCCCTTGTCCAACAAAGGGTGATCTAGTTATTTTGCCCTGAAGGAAAGATTCACAAATTGGAGTAGGCTCAGAGCCCAATGAGGATAGAATCCCCATTTTTTCCAATTTTGCAATCCTATCTTCTGCAACATGACGTAACTTTAAGTGCCAAATATATTTTGAACTTTAGTTGGTTTTCACCATGGCATTGCATTCTTTTAGATTGCTATACTCTGGCCAGTGGAAACACTTTCTTACTGGCAATAGAAACACTTTCCTGTTAGCAGTTGAAACACTTTCCTTTGCCTACATCAGCTTTAGTCTTCCTTTTCTGTTTAGCTATTTTCTTGGAAGGACCAGGAATCTGAGGTTTCTTTTTCTTATTGACCTTCTTCTTGTTGGACTTTCCAGCAGAAGAAGATGAAATCAAAGCTACCTCTTTTCCTTTATTGCCCAGCATATTCTTTTGAGCAATAACCAGCATGTTGAATAAACCAGCTAAGGTGCATTCCTGTTTAGTCATATGGAAATTTTGTTAGCAGTATGCCCTAGAGCATATCATTTAGTATGTATCTTGTACATATTTTTATTAATAAAAGGCATTTCCACTTTTCCGTTTACATAATATATTTATGTGTAATAGAAAAGGTCCATTGATATTTTGTTAGAAATATTATTCTTAAGTTGTTAAGAATATGAGTGACAATATTTCTAGCACAAAGTATCATAAATAGGTTCACAATCGAGGATACTTCATAATAAGGACATGACTTATCCAGAAAGTTTGTATTCATGTTTGTTCCCAAGTTATTTATATGAGATATAAATAAGATGGAATGGTGAGTCTCATGCCATATAACAAACATGATAGGCACTTATAAATGATAAGTAGGCCGAACCAGTGACGCTTATGACAAGCACATGGAGTTTACTCTTGTTAATGTTTTGTCATAAATCATATCGATGCATATAATCTTTAGACACGAGATAGCATGATTATCTTGTATATGGGTAGTTTGAGTTTGATACTGCTTTTATACTTGTACTATGTATGGGTATATGGGCATGTGTTGGCTCCTACTAGTTATATATGGAGGTAGGTGTTGATCAAGATGGAATATGTTCCTCTAAGTAAATAGAGATAAAATCTTATGTTCATTTAATTGTTCTTGATGTTTCAAGTTCCTGGCAGACAGATAGATTTATTCAAAAAGAGTTTACGATGAGAAAATCTTTTAATCAAGAACTGGAATTAAAAGAGAACATAATATTTATAGCAAATGGAGTTTGACATAAACCATGACTTGACTTGAGTTGGGATTTTGTAACAGAGAGATTCTAGTGCATGGTAACATATGATTATAGGTTCATTTAAGGTAAACCTTATTACTAATTGGGTGGCCATGGCATGCCATGCTAGGTGTTAACCATCGTCTATGAGGTTCATAAAATGATTTAGAGAAATCATTTATGGTAAGAAAGAGTTCTGATAATATTAAGAGTTGATATCATGTCTCATTACCAATTAGTGATGAGCCTAGTAAGTCACACACATACACAAGTTATCACCTATTTAAATATGATTTAATTAATTAATTAAAGATTTTAATTGATTAATTAAATAGGTTTGGTTTGCAATTAAATTGCAATGTCCCTAGCATGACTTGAAACCAAATCTAGATTATTGGATGTATAATATAAGTTAAATTTATATTTAAAGTGTTTAAATATGAATTTAATTAATGAGAAATTAATTAATAGAGATTAATTAATTAATTTATATTTGATATAAATTAATTAGAAGAAGAAAATAATTATTTTGGATTAAGAACTCAAAATTAAGACACAGGGACATTTTGGTCATTTCACAGTGTGACACTTGGCACCATGAGATGGTGACACATGGGATTACACATAAGCTTGATAAATGTTTTTAATCATGTAAAATGATTAAAATCAAGATTAAATATAGGTTTGACACTTGGCACAATGTGATTGGGTCACTTAAACCTAGAGCTAATCAAAGGGTGACATGTGGCAAGGGTTTAATGTATTAACCAAGCTATTTAAGTGTGGTTATGAAAAGAAAAAATAACCAGCAGCCTCTCCTCTCCTTTGTCACGCCACTTTGAGGGTTTCCCTCTATTCTTCTTCATCTCTCATCAATTCAAAGAGATTAGCCATCAATCTCTTGAATTAAGATCACTAGAAATTGTTTCTAGTGTCCTGTTTACATCACTAATCTCTTAAAAGGCAGAACTTGAATTTCTAATTAATAGAAAAGGCTTTAGAAGCTGTTCAAGGGCTGCCATAGGTGTTCTTGGTGTGGACAAGCTAGAGGGACAATATCTGGTGTCCTGAAGACGAATCTCAAAGGCGCAGACACGCTGTAGTGCATCAAGAGGTTAGTGTAATCGTTCTTGATTTAATCTAGGCCTCTAAAATTAATCTGATTAATTTTAAAATCTTAAATGGCAAATACAGATCCAAAAACATATTAAAAGAGTTTTAATATGTTGTTTATCATTGAAATCAAGTAGATAAAAATAAATCTTGCATGATGCATGTGACCCTAGGTGAAAATTTTTGAATTCAATGGTATAAACTTGTGTTTTTCATGCTTCCGTTCCTTCAATTGGTATCAGAGCCACTATTTGCCATTTAGATTGTTTATTATATGATTTAATTGTGTGATTTGATCATGAGATGATTGATCCATTGCTGGTTGGATCAATAGGTGTGGCGGCACACATGGTGAAGCCACCATTGGTGGCGGCAACAATGGTTCCATGGGTGGTTCAAGGTTTGGCTTTTAATTCTGTAATTGTTGTATGATCTAAGGTCTATTCTTTGACTAATTAAAGTGTTTAATTAGTTGTTTTAATCACACAATTAAATTATGATTCAAATCAGAATTTTAAAAAATTGTTTGAATGTGATTCAAATCTGAATTTTAAAAGTTGTTTGAATGTGATTCAAATCTGAATTTTTTAAGTTGTTTGAATCATATTTAAATCTGATTTTTTAAAATTGATTCAATAAAATTCAGATCTGAGTTTTTAAAAAATGTTTGAATGAGATTCAAATCTGAATTTTTGAAGTTGTTTGAATGTGATTCAAATCTGAATTTTTAAATTTGTTTGAATGAGATTCAAATCTGAATTTTTAAATTTATTTGAATCATATTCAAATCTGGATTTTTAAGTTGAATATGAGATATTCAATTTAATTTAAGTATGTATGTTTTATTTAATTGTTAAATAGTGATATGCATGATGGATGATCATGGACTATAAAAGACCAATGTGATTGGATTTATTTCTTTTATGTTTCTTTGGGATTGTAAATTAATTAATTAATTTTAATTTATTTTGGGCATGTATTATTAAGTTTGTAATAATTTTTGGGTTGTAATTTCATTTATTTAAGTTCTTGTAAATTCGCCTTGGTATGCCAAGGATTTCTTTGTAATATTGGATTGCAAGAAGTTCAAGGAGGTCAAGAGCATTGGTGGGACCAGTGGGAGGAATTCAAGATCAAGTGTTGATTATGTACTCCTTCAGCAACTCTTGTAAAATGAATGAATGAAATGCACCAAGGAATGCCCTGATTCAATTCTTAGTGGCTCAGAATTGAATCCCTTAGAAAGTCCATGATCATACCATATTTACTGCTTATCCATGAATGCATGAGATGTATGGGAATGTATGCAATTATATGATATATGCATGCTAAATGGATAATGTGCAAAGTGAGACCTTAATAGTAATTAGGATGGCTATAAAATATTCCAAACAAATGATTAAGTTGGAAATGGTATAATTAAAGTAATTATAACATAAGCCCTCCATTGGGGCAATTATTTTAAGAAATTTTAAATAGTTGCATGAGATGCAATTAATTTAAGAGATTTTCTTAAGAATAATTGTTAAGCATGAGATGTTGTAAATATGTAAATGGTTTGGTGGCCAATATTGGATGTACCTGAGGACATTAAAATTATTTGCATAATTACTAGCTCAATGGGATCAACTTAACTAATGCAAGATAAGTCAATAATGGATGTACCTGAGATTTTGAGCATTAGGGGCTAGGTAAAGGATTGAACCTCACATGAGATGTGATGGGCAAGGAGTTGCTCACTTATAGTTTATTGTAATTCCAATAATGGATGTACCTGAGGATGATCAATAGAATTATAAGAATTCAATCACCCACTAGAAATCCATCCAACTAGGATTTTCGTTTTCTACTTTGGAAGTGTAGGATTCGCTAAGTTAGTGGGAGGATCGATTTGATTAAAAGACCATAATCATTTTGGTTAATTACATGATACATTTACTAATTAATCTGGTTATTTTCTGCAATTAATTTTCTGATAAAAATGAGCACAAAACAACCACCACCATCCAATATCCTTGCAAGCATACTTGATCACAATAGGTTGACAGGACCAAATCTGTCTGATTGGCTAAGAAATTTGAAACTTGTCCTGAACCTTGAACATATAGGATATGTTCTAGATTCAAATGTTCCTGGTCCCTTACCTCCAGAGGCCACACAAGAGGAACATGAAACTTTGGACAAGTGGAAGGAGCATGATATGAGAGCTAAGTGTTACATGCTTGCTTCCATGAGTAATGAGTTACAGAAGCAACATGAGAACATGCAGAGTGCTAGTGAGATCCTCCTTCACCTACAAGAGTTGTATGGTGAGCACAGCAGGAATGCTAGGTATGAGATATCTAGACAGCTATTCCGTATGAGGATGTCTGAGGGACGAAATATTGGGGATCATGTCCACAAGATGATTCGACTGATTGAGCAGTTGGAACATCTTGACTTCAACATGGATTTCCAACTACAAACGGATTTGATCCTTCAGTCCCTTCCTGAGTCTTTTGGGAATTTTGTGACAAATTTCCATATGACTAAACAGGAATGCACCTTAGCTGAATTACTCAACATGCTGGTTATTGCCCAAAAGAATATGCTAGGCAATAAAGGAAAAGAGGTAGCTTTGGTTGCATCTTCTTCTGCTGGAAAGTCCAACAAGAAGAAGGGCAATAAGAAAAAGAAACCTCAGATTCCTAGTCCTTCCAAGAAAATAGCTAAGCAGAAAAGGAAGACTAAAACTGATGGAGGAAAAGGAAAGTGTTTCCACTGCCAAAAGGATGGGCACTGGAAAAGGAACTACCCAGAGTATCTTGCTTCTCTGAAGGACAAGAAGGATACACCTTTGAAGGTATGTCCATATCTTGTTATTTAGATTCTGATGATACTTATAGTTCATCTACAGCTTGGGTTTTAGATACTGGTGCCAGTTCTCACATTTCTAATGATATGCAGGAACTAGCAAACAGTAGCAGCTTGCGTTCTCAAGATATTAGAGTCCGGATTGGCAATGGCTCAACTGTTGAAGCTTTAGCCATAGGATCTAAATCTTTTTACATGTTTGGACATGTTTTGTGTTTGGATAATATTTTATATGTACCTGATGCTTTTAAGAACATCATTTCTATATCTAGTTTGACTAGAAATGGCTATGAATTTCAGTTCACAGATGATGTTTGCAATATTTATTTTGGAAATAAATATGTTGGTTCGGGTTATATGAATGATGGTCTTTATTGTTTGGATAATAATGACAAACACAAATTAAATGCAAGTGATCTAAAAGAATGCAATGCCATGGTGAAAACCAACTCAAGTTCAAAATATACTTGGCACTTAAGGTTATGTCATGTTGCAGAAGATAGGATTGCAAAATTGGAGAAAATGGGGATTCTATCCTCATTGGGCTCTGAGCCTACTCCAACTTGTGAATCTTGCCTTCAGGGCAAAATGACTAGATCACCCTTTGTTGGACAAGGGCTAAGAGCTGAAAATATTTTGGAGCTAATACTTAGTGATGTATGTGGTCCATTTAAAGAAATGGCTAGAGGGGGTTTTCATTATTTTATTGCCTTTACTGATGATAAATCAAGGTTTGGGTATTTGTATTTGATGAAATACAAACATGAATCTTTGAAAAGTTCAAAGAATTTAAATCAAGTAGAAAATCAAACAGGAAAGAATATTAAAGTTCTTCGATCAGATCGTGGAGGTGAATATTTGAGTACTGGATTTGATGAATACTTGAAAGAGCATGGCATTGTTTCTCAGCTGACTCCTCCAGGAACGCCATAGCTGAATGGTGTATCTGAAAGGAGAAATCGTACCCTATTGGATATGGTACGTAGTATGATGAGCTATACTGATATGCCTATCTTCTTTTGGGGATTTGCATTAGAATCGACTTTGTATATTCGAATAGGATTCCATCAAAATCGCTTTCTTCCACACCTTATGAGATATGGCATGGAAGAAAACCAAGTCTTAAGCATGTTAAGATTTGGGGTTGTCGACTTATATCAAAAGTGAACACCGATAAATTGGAGACCGGATCGTAAAAGGTCGATTTGTTGGATATCCAAAAGATAGTTTTGGATATTATTTTTATTTGCCTACTTCACAAAAGGTTGTGATAAGTAGATTTCTTGAACAACAATTTGTTCAAGAAGGAGGAAAAGGAAGGCAAATAGAGTTAGAATTGGAGAATTCTGACCAACCAACAGATCAGATGGATATAGATCTATCTAGTCAACCAATACCCGTTGATGAAACATCTACAATTGCTCCTCGTAGAACAACCGGTATCTCACCCACAAGTGAGATATGGTTTTCTTCATGAAGAAGAACAAGAGTTGTCTACTCATGAAGAAGTAGATCATGGAGATGATCCACTTACCTATGAAGAAGCTATATCAGATATAGACTCTTCAAAATGGATTGATGCTATGAAATCCGAGATTGATTCCATGTATAAGAATCAAGTTTGGGATCTTGTTGACCCACCTGAAGGTATTATACCTATAGGGAACAAATGGGTTTTCAAGAAGAAAATTGGTTCTGATGGAAAGGTAGAGACCTATAAGGTAAGGCTAGTAGCGAAAGGGTTTCGCCAAAGGCAAGGAATTGACTATGAGGAGACTTTCTCGCCTGTTGCCATGCTTAAATCAATTAGGATTTTACTAGCAATAATGCATACTATGATTATGAGATTTGGCAGATGGATGTCAAAGCTTTTCTCAATGGATACATTGAAGAAAACATTTTCATGGAACAACCTAGGGGATTTGAATCCCAAGATGGTTCTAAGGTATGCAACCTAAAGCGATCCATTTATGGGTTGAAACAAGCTTCGAGTAGTTGGAACATCCGTTTTGATGAAGCCATTAAATCCTTTGGTTTTATCAAAAATGAGGATGAGCCATGTGTATATAAGAAGGTTAGTGACAGTGCTATCACTTTCCTTGTCTTATATGTGGATGACATACTGTTGATGGGTAATGATACAGGTATGTTGACGACTATAAAGGTATGGTTGTCAAATACATTCTCCATGAAAGACTTAGGGGAGGCAACCTATATTCTTGGGATTCGCATCTATAGAGATAGAGCGAAAAGAATAATAGGTTTATCCCAAAGTCTATACTTGGAAAAGGTGTTAAAGAGGTTTAACATGCTTGATTCCAAGAGAGGATTGTTACCAGTGAGACATGGTATCTATCTTTCTAAAGATATGTCTCCAAAGACACCTGAAGAAAGAGATAAGATGGCCAAGATTCCATATGCTTTGGCTATTGGAAGTTTAATGTATGCAATGTTGTGTACTAGGCGGATATCGCATATCTTAGTTTGACTAATGGTATCAATCCAATCGAGTTTGGAACATCTGGATAGTCATCAAGAATATCCTTAAGTACTTGAGAAGAACTAAGGATTTATTCTTGATTTATGGAGGTGGAGACTTGCAATTGGATGGTTATCGATTCGATTTCCAATCAGATATCGATGATAGAAAGTCTACCTCTAGATATGTGTTCATTTGTAATGGAGGTGCGATCGGTTGGAAGAGTTCCAAGCGAGCACGATTGCAGATTCCACTACAGAGGTCGAGTATATTCGCATCGAATCGCAAAGAAGTCGTTTGGATAAAGAAGTTCATGACAGAACTTACAGAGTTCCTTCCATTGAGTCGCGGTTCCACTACACCGTGACAATAATGGAGCGATCATCTGAGCTAAGGAACCAAGGTCTCACGTAAATCCAAACAAATAGAAAGGTGCTACCACATTATCGGAGAAATAGTTGGGCAGGCGATGTAGCCATGCAGAAAATAGCATCACTGAAAATCCAGTGATCCATTCACTAAGCCTATGTCACGACTCGATTAGACCGACATCTTGAGAAGATAGGTCTAAGATATTGTAATGAATGGCTCTAGTGCTAGTGGGAGATTGTTATAAGTATGCCCTAGAGCATATCATTTAGTATGTATCTTGTACATATTTTTATTAATAAAAGGCATTTTCACTTTTCCGTTTACATAATATATTTATGTGTAATAGAAAAGGTCCATTGATATTTTGTTAGAATAATTATTCTTAAGTTGTTAAGAATATGAGTGACAATATTTCTAGCACAAAGTATCATAAATAGGTTCACAATCGAGGATACTTCATAATAAGGACATGACTTATCCAGAAAGTTTGTATTCATGTTCCCAAGTTATTTATATGAGATATAAATAAGATGGAATGGTGAGTCTCATGCCATATAACAAACATGATAGGCACTTATAAATGATAAGTAGGCCGAACCAGTGACGCTTATGACAAGCACATGGAGTTTACTCTTGTCAATGTTTTTTCATAAATCATATCAGTGCATATAATCTTTAGACCTGAGATAGCACAGTTATCTTGTATATAGGTAGTTTGAGTTTGATCGCTTTCATACTTGTACTATGTATGGGTATATGGGCATGTGTTGGCTCCTACTAGTTATATATGGAGGTAGGTGTTGATCAAGATGGAATCTGTTCCTCTAAGTAAATAGAGATAAAATCCTATGTTCATTTAATTGTTCTTGATGTTTCAAGTTCCTGGCCAGGACAGATAGATTTATTCAGAAAAGAGTTTCTGATGAGAAAATATTTTTAATCAAAAACTGGAATTAAAAGAGAACATAATATTCATAGCAAATGGAGTTTGACATAAACCATGACTCCAGCTTGAGTTGGGATTTTGTAACAGAGAGATTCTAGTGCATGGTAACATATGATTATAGGTTCATTTAAGGTAAACCTTATTACTAATTGGGTGGCCATGGCATGCTATGCTAGGTGTTAACCATCGTCTATGAGGTTCATTAAATGATTTAGAGAAATCATTTATGGTAAGAAAGAGTTCTGATGATATTAAGAGTTGATATCATGTCTCATTGCCAATTAGTGATGAGCCTAGTAAGTCACACACATACACAAGTTATCACCTATTTAAATATGATTTAATTAATTAATTAAAGAGTTTAATTGATTAATTAAATAGGTTTGGTTTGCAATTAAATTGCAAAGTCCCTAGCATGACTTGAAACCAAATCTAGATTATTGGATGTATAATATAAGTTAAATTTATATTTAAAGTCTTTAAATATGAATTTAATTAATGAGAAATTAATTAATAGAGATTAATTAATTAATTTATATTTGATATAAATTAATTAGAAGAAGAAAATAATTATTTTGGGTTAAGAACACAAAATTAAGACACAACGGCATTTTGGTCATTTTGCAATGTGACACGTGGCATCATGAGATGGGGACACATGGCATAACACATAAGCTTGCCAAATGTTTTTTAATCATGTAAGATGATTAAAATCAAGATTAAATATAGGTTTGACAATTGGCACAATTTGATTGGGTCACTTAAACCTAGAGCTAATCAAAGGGTGACATGTGGCAAGGGTTTAATGTGTTAACCTAGCTATTTAAGTGTGGTTATGAAAAGAAAAAACAACCAGCAGCCACTCCTCTCCTTTGTCACGCCACTTTGAGAGTTTCCCTCTATTCTTCTTCATCTCTCATCAATTCAAAGAGATTAGCCATCAATCTCTTGAATTAAGAACACTAGAAATTGTTTCTAGTGTCCTGTTTACATCACTAATCTCTTAAAAGGCAGAACTTGAATTTCTAATTAATAGAAAAGGCTTTAGAAGCTGTTCAAGGGCTGCCATAGGTGTTCTTGGTGTGGACAAGCTAGAGGGACAACATCCGTGTCCTCAAGACGATCTCAAAGGCGCACACGCCGCAAAGGCATCAAGAGGTTAGTGTAATCGTTCTTGATTTAATCTAGGGCTCTAAAATTATTCTGATTAATTTTAAAATCTTAAATTGCAAATACAGATCCAAAAACATATTAAAAGAGTTTTAATATGTTGTTTATCATTGAAATCAAATAGATAAAAATAAATCTTGCATGATGCATGTGACCCAAGGTGAAAATTTTTGAATTCAATGGTATAAACTTGTGTTTTTCACGCTTCCGTTCCTTCAAATTTGTCACAAAATTCCCAAAAGACTCAGGAAGGGACTGAAGGATGAAATCCGTTTGTAGTTGGAAATCCATGTTGAAGTCAAGATGTTCCAACTGCTCAATCAGCCGAATCATCATGTGGACATGATCCCCAACATTCTATCCCTCAGACATCCTCATATGGAATAGCTGTCTAGATATCTCATACCTAGCATTCCTGCTATGCTCACCATACAACTCTTGTAGGTGAAGGAGGATCTCACTCGCACTCCGCATGTTCTCATGTTGCTTCTGTAACTCATTACTCATGGAAGCAAGCATGTAACACTTAGCTCTCATATCATGCTCCTTCCACTTGTCCAAAGTTTCATGTTCCTCTTGTGTGGCCTCTGGAGGTAAGGGACCAGGAACATTTGAATCTAGAACATATCCTATATGTTCAAGGTTCAGGACAAGTTTCAAATTTCTTAGCCAATCGCATGATTAGGTCCTGTCAACTCACAGATCAAGTATGCTTGCAAGGATATTGGATGGTGGTGGTTGTTTTGTGCTCATTTTATCAAATTTAATCACAGAAAATAACCAGATTAATTAGTAAATGTATCATGTAATTAACCAAAATGATTATGGTCTTTTAATCAAATTGGTCCTCCCACTAACTTAGCGAATCCTACACTTCCAGAGTAGAAAACTGAAATCCTAGTTGGATGGATTTCTAGTGGGTGATTGAATTCTTATAATTCTATTTACCATCCTCCCGTACAACCATTATTGGAATTACAATAAACTATAAGTGAGCAACTCCTTGCCCATCACATCTCATGTGAGGTTCAATCCTTTACCTAGCCCCTAATGCTCAAAATCTCAGGTACATCCATTATTGACTTATCTTGCATTAGTTAAGTTGATCCCAATGAGTCAAGAATTATGCAAATAATTTTAATGTCCTCAGTACATCCAATATTGGCCACCAAACCATTTACATATTTACAACATTCATGCTTAACAATTATTCTTAAGAAAATCTCTTAAATTAATTGCATCTCATGCAACTATTTAAAATTTCTTAAAATAATTGCCCAATGGAGGGCTTATGTTATAATTACTTTAATTATAGCATTTCCAACTTAATCATTTGTTTGGAAGATTTTATAGCCATCCTTATTACTATTAAGGTCTCACTTTGCACATTATCCATTTAGCATGCATATATCATATAATTGCATACATTCCCATACATCTCATGCATTCATGGATAAGCAGGAAATATGGTATGATCATGGACTTTCTAAGGATTCAATGAGCCACCAAGAATTGAATCAGGGCATTCCTAGGTGCATTTCATTCATTCATTTTACAAGAGTTGCTGAAGGAGTACATAATCAACACTTGATCTTGAATTCTCCCATCGTCCCACCAATGCTCTTGACCTCCTTGAACTTCTCGCAATCCAATATTACATAGTAATCCTTGGCATACCAAGGCAAATTTACAAGAACTTAAATAAATGAAATTACAACCCAAAAATATTACAAACTTAATAATACATGCCCAAAATAAATTAAAATAAATTAATTAATTTACAATCCCAAAGAAACATAAAAGAAATAAATCCAATCACATTGGTCTTTTATAGTCCATGATCATCCATCATGCATATCACTATTTAACAATTAAATAAAACATACATACTTAAATTAAATTGAATATCTCATATTGAACTTAAAAATCCAGAGTTGAATATGATTCAAATAAATTTAAAAATTCAGATTTGAATCTCATTCAAACAAATTTAAAAATTTAGATTTGAATCACTTTCAAACAACTTCAAAAATTTAGATTTGAATCACATTCAAACATTTTTTAAAAAATCAGATTTGAATCATATTTTTTAAAAAATCAGATCTGAATTTTATTGAATCAATTTTAAAAAATCAGATTTAAATATGATTCAAACAACTTTAAAAATTCAGATTTGAATCACATTCAAACAACTTTTAAAATTCAGATTTGAATCACATTCAAACAATTTTTAAAATTCTGATTTGAATCATAATTTAATTGTATGATTAAAACTACTAATTAAACACTTTAATTAGCCAAAGAATAGGCCTTAGATCATACAACAATTGCAGAATTAAAAGCCAAACCTTGAACCACCCAGGGAACCATTGTTGCCGCCACCAATGGTGGCTTCATCATGTGTGCCACCACACCTCTTGATCCAACCAGCAATGAATCAATCATCTCATGATCAAATCACACAATTAAATCATATAATCAACAATCTAAATGGCAAATATAGTGGCTCTGATACCAATTGAAGGAACAAAAGCGTGAAAAACACAAGATTATACCATTGAATTCAAAAAAATTTCGCCTAGGGTCACATGCACCATGCAAGATTTATTTTTATCTATTTGATTTCAATGATAAACAACATATTAAAACTATTTTAATATGTTTTTTGATCTGTATTTGCCATTTAAGATTTTAAAATTAATCAGATTAATTTTAGAATCCTAGATTAAATCAAGAACGATTACACTAACCTCTTGATGCACCGCATGTCTCAGGCCAGATTCGTCTTTAGGACACCAAATGTTGTCCCTCTAGCTTGTCCACACCAAGAACACCTATGGCAGTCCTTGAACAGCCTCTAAAGCTTTTTCTATTAATTAGAAATTCAAGTTCTGCCTTTTAAGAGATTAGAGATGTAAACAGGACACTAGAAACAATTTCTAGTGTTCTTAATTCAAGAGATTGATG
The DNA here is from genome assembly GCF_030052815.1 of Hevea brasiliensis. Classification (NCBI taxonomy): domain Eukaryota; kingdom Viridiplantae; phylum Streptophyta; class Magnoliopsida; order Malpighiales; family Euphorbiaceae; genus Hevea; species Hevea brasiliensis. Next base: position 1,946 of record NW_026614624.1, on the reverse strand, counting down.
GCTAATCTCTTTGAATTGATGAGAGATGAAGAGAAATAGCTGGAGAGGCTCAAAGTGGCGTGACAAATGAGAGGAGAGGCTGCTGGTTATTTTTTCCTTTCATAACCACACTTAAATAGCTAGGTTAACACATTAAACCCTAGCCATATGTCACCTTTTGATTAGCTCTAGGTTTAAGTGACCCAATCACATTGTGCCAAGTGTCAAACCTATATTTAATCTTGATTTTAATCATCTTACATGATTAAAAAAACATTTGGCAAGCTTATGTGTAATCCCATGTGTCACCATCTCATGGTGCCACGTGTCACAATCGTGAAATGACCAAAATGCCTCGTGTCTTAATATTGAGTTCTTAACCCAAAATAAATATAGTCTTCTTCTAATTAATTTATATCAAATATAAATTAATTAATTAATCTCTATTAATTAATTCTCATCAATTAAATTCATATTTAAACACTTTAAATATAAATTTAATTTATACTACACATCCAATAATCTAGATTTGGTTTCAAGTCATGCTAGGGACTTTGCAATTTAATTGCAAACAAACCTATTTAATTAATCAATTAAACTCTTTAATTAATTAATTAAATCATATTTAAATAGGTGATAACTTGTGTATGTGTGTGACTTACTAGGCTCATCACTAATTGGCAATGAGACATGATATCAACTCTTAATATCATCAGAACTCTTTCTTACCATAAATGATTTCTCTAAATCATTTTATGAACCTCATAGACCATGGTTAACACCTAGCATAGCATGCCATGGCCACCCAATTAGTCATAAGATTTATCTTAAATGAACCTATTATCATATGTTTCAATTCACTAGAATCTCTCTTACAAAATCCCAACTCAAAGGAGTCATGGTTTATGTCAAACTCCATTTGCTCTGAATATTATGTTCTCTTTTAATTCCAGCTTCTTGATTAAAAGATTTTTTCTCATCGAAACTCTTTCGAATAAATCTATCTGTCTGGCCAGAACTTGAAACATCAAGAACAATTAAATGAACATATGATTTTATCTCTATTTACTTAGATGAACAGATTCCATCTTGATCAACACCTACCTCCATATATAACTAGTAGGAGCCATTACATGCCCATATACCCATACATAGTACAAGTATGAAAGCAGATCAAACTCAAACTACCTATATACAAGATAATCGTATATCTCAGTCTAAAGATTATATGCACTGATATGATTTATGATAAAACATTGACAAGAGTAAACTCCATGTGCTTGTCATAAGTGTCACTGGTTCGGCCTACTTACCATTTATAAGTGCCTATCATGTTTGTTATATGGCATGAGACTCACCATTCCATCTTATTTATATCTCATATAAATAACTTGGGAACAAACATGAATACAATCTTTCTGGATATGTCATGTCCTTATTATGAAGTATCCTCGATTGTGAACCTATTTATGATACTTTGTGCTAGAAATATTGTCACTCATATTCTTAACAACTTAAGAATAATATTTCTAACAAAATATCAATGGACCTTTTCTATTACACATAAATATATTATGTAAACGGAAAAGTGGAAATGCCTTTTATTAATAAAATTATGTACAAGATACATACTAAATGATATGCCCTAGGGCATACTACTAACAAACTTATGGACGTAACTTGATCAAATTGCTGAACGAAGTTGGATCGATAATCTGCCAGAACCAAAATCTGCAGCATGAATAGTACACATGAACAATAACTGTATTTTGGCTATAACTTGAGCTACAAAACTCCAATTGGGGTGATTCAAAAATAAAAATAAACTTAAGACAATGGGGAATATTTTCTATGAAGAAAGTTTTGCCAAATTCAAACAATAATGTGACCAATGGAACAGTGCAACTTAGGACTCCAAAACTGAAATTTACCAAATTTGCCTAAAAGACTTAGAAGTTGAGTAAACA